>NC_057808.1:506645427-506945427 GCF_018294505.1 Triticum aestivum
CTCCGGCACCGCCGCCCCGTCGCCGTCCCTGGCCTCGCCCCGTCCACCGCGGATCGCCCCCCCCCACTGGCCGGCGTTCTGGCTGCCGGCGCCCACGCCGCGGGCTGCGTCCGGGGCCAGCCCCGTTCGGTCTCGGGCACGGGCACCACGCCCGCACCCAGCGCCCGGACCCACTATGGCCCCTAGGGCCAATGACACGAGGGGCCCAGCCCCTGAACGTTAAAAAAAGAATTTAAAATAATAATAATAATAATAACTAAATATTAATTAATTAACTTAATTAATCTAGTTAATTGAACCTAATTAACCTGCTAATAAATCTAACTACTGTCAATTAGATAACAACCTATGACATGCGGGACCCACCCATTTAGTTGACTGGTCAATGGTCAAATTTGACCGCTTGCATCACGCTGATGTCATGATGACATCATAAATGCCTTTTGATTTAATTAATTCTGCTAATCCTAATAATGATTTAAATCTTTTAAAATTAATATAAAATAAACCGTAGCTCGGATGAAAATACTTTGTACATGAAAGTTGCTTAGAACGACGAGACGAATCCGAATAGGTAGCCCGTTCGTCCACCACACATCCCTAGCATAGCAAACATGCGACTTTCCCCCTCCGGTTCATCTGTCCGAAAATGCGAAACACCGGGGATACTTTCCCGGATGTTTCCCCCCTTCGTCGGTATCACCTCCTACCGCGTTAGGGCATACCTAGCACCGCGTTTTGCCTCCTTATGTTTTGTGATGCTTTGATTGCTCTGTTATTTATTATGTTCCCCCTCCGTTACTTCTTTCCGGTAGATCCCGAGACTGCCGGCGACCCCCAGTTCGTCTAGGGTGTTGACGACCTCTCCTTGACAGAGCAACCAGGCAAGCCCCCCTTGATCACCAGATATCGCCTATTCTTCTCTATACTGCTTGCATTAGAGTAGTGTAGCATGTTACTGCTTTCGGTTAATCCTATTCTGTTGCATAGCCTCTCATTGTTGCTACAGTTGTTACCCTTACCTGCTATCCTACTGCTTAGAATAGGATGCTAGTTTTTCCATCAGTGGCCATACATTCTTGTCCGTCTGCCATGCTATCCTACTAGGTCGTGATCACTGCGAGAGGTGATCACGGGTATATACTATATACTTTATACATGATACATGTGGTGACTAAAGTCGGGTCGGCTCGAGGAGTACCCGCAAGTGATTCTGATGAGGGGGCTGAAAGGACAGGTGGCTCCATCCCGGTAGAGGTGGGCCTGGGTTCCTGACAGCCCCCGACTGTTACTTTGTGGTGGAGCGACAGGGCAGGTTGAGACCACCTAGGAAAGAGGTGGGTCTGGCCCTGGTCGGTGTCCGCGGATACTTAACACGCTTAACGAGATATTGGTATTTGATCTGAGTCTGGCCATTTGGTCTATACGCACTAACCAACTACGCGGGAACATTTATGGGCACTCGACGTCGTGGTATCAGCCGAAGCTCTTCTTGACGTCAGCAACGGAGCGGCGCGCGCCGGATTGGACTGGAACGCCTGCTAGGCTAGGTCTGCTTCCGGCCGCGTACGCAACATGCAGGTGTGCAATGGGCGATGGGCCCAGACCCCTGCGCGCATAGGATTTAGACCGGTGGGTTGACCTCTCTGTTGAGCCTAGGTGGGGCTGCGACGTGTTGATCTTCCGCGGCCGGGCATGACCCAGAAAAGTGTTTCCGGTCAAATGGGATCGAGCGTGTTGGGTTATGTGGTGCACCCCTGTAGGGAAGTTTATCTATTCAAATAGCCGTGTCCCTCGGTAAAAGGACGACCCGGAGTTGTACCTTGACCTTATGACAACTAGAACTGGATACTTAATAAAACACACCCTTCCAAGTGTCAGATACAACCCGGTGATTGCTCTCTAACAGGGCGACGAGGAGGGGATCGCCGGGTAGGATTATGCTATGCGATGCTACTTGGTGAACTTACCATCTACTCTCTTCTACATGCTGCAAGATGGAGGTGGCCAGAAGCGCAGTCTTCGACAGGATTAGCTATCCCCCCTTATTCTGGCATTCTGCAGTTTAGTCCACCGATATGGCCCTTTACACATATACCCATGCATATGTAGTGTAGCTCCTTGCTTGCGAGTACTTTGGATGAGTACTCACGGTTGCTTCTCCCTCTTTTCCCTTTTCTATACCTGGTTGTCACAACCAGATGCTGGAGTCCAGGAGCTAGAGATCCCGGGGATGATTCTACATGGAGTTCGGCTTCGAGGAGTAGTTAGGAGGTCCCAGGCAGGAGGCCTTGCCTTTTCGATCGTTGCTACTTTTGTGCTAGCCTTCTTAAGGCAAACTTGTTTAACTTATGTCTGTACTCAGATATTGTTGCTTCCGCTGACTCGTCTATGATCGAGCAATTGTATACGAGCCCTCGAGGCCCCTGGCTTGTATTATGATGCTTGTATGACTTATTTATGTTGTAGAGTTGTGTTGTGATATCTTCCCGTGAGTCCCTGATCTTGATCGTCACATTTGCATGCATGATTAGTGTACGATTGAAACGGGGGCGTCACATGACACCACCTGTGAAGAATAGGAACCCCAGATCAAATTCTTCATATGGACCAAATTCTTCATATGGATCCAAGTCCTCATACGGACCAAATTCCTCACATGGATCAAATTCCTCAAAAGGATCAAAGTCCTCGTATGAACATCATCGTGCTAACAACTCTGTTTCGCAGGGAAGAGCTAAGGGCTTTGAATATGAGCATTATTCTTCTAATCATTATGTTCATAAGTCCTCAAAGAATTTCTCTGCTTATTCATATGCTTACCCTTTCTTCTCTTATGTGAAACGAATGGATTGGCTTCTATGCCACCTTTTTGTATGGAGCTCGCAGAGTGATGAGTTCTTTGCCACCCCTTCAGATGTGGGTGGTGAAGAAAAAGAACTAATCTTTTTATGCAGGGTCAGGTCTCCAGACGTACTTAAACGTCTGAAGAATTTGCTGGAGACCTGAAAAGTGCCTGAAAGGACGCAGGCTAATCATGAAGAAATGAACTTTCATTTCTCACGTCCTCATACTGTTTGAACTGTTGCATTGCTTGATGAAATTGGTCTGATGAATTGTGATGTCATATTCTTCACTGATGAAGTATATGAAGTTCGTAAGCTGCACTAATTCATCTGCAGGATGATCAACCCAAAGCCACTGAGTGGGTCCTCGATAGTGGATGTACAAATCACATGACTGGTGACAAGAATCTATTGATGGATGCTCCCTTATCACCATCACATCTAAAGCATATCATCTTCGCTGACAAAGGCAAAAGTCAGGTATTGGGTCTAGGTAAGGTTGCGATCACAAAGGATCGACACATGGACAAAGTCATGCTTGTCGAGTCCTTAGGATACAACCCCATGTCTGTCTCAATGCTTTGTGATCTTGATATGGTTGTTGTCTTTGGCAAGTATCATTGTGTTGTGGTTATGGAAGCTGACAATTCCAAAGTCTTCGAAGGCTTTAGGAGAGGAGACTTGTATATTGTTGATTTCTCTACAGGAACGCAACCAGCCGTGTGCCTACTTGCAAAAGCTTCAGAAGGCTGGCTATGGCATCGACGACTTGGTCATGCAGGCATGAGGAATTTGCACACGCTTGTGAAGAACAAGCATGTCATTGGCATTGAGAATGTCAAATTCCTCAAGGATCACTTGTGTGGAGCTTGTGAAGCTGGAAAGATGACCAAGGCTAAGCATCCAGCGAAGACTATCATGACCACTACTCGACCATTCGAATTGCTTCACATGGACCTCTTTGGTCCTAATCATTACTCAGCTGTCACAAATGATGCATCTCTCTATGGCTTTGTTATTGTTGATGATTAGTCTCGATACACATGGGTACACATTGTTACTTACAAACATGAAGTGCAGGAAGTCTTCAAACGATTTTCCTCGAGGGCTTCAACCAACTTCGGTGTGAAGATCAAGCACATCAGAAGTGACAATGGAACTGAGTTCAAGAATTCTGGTCTTGCTGACTATCTTAATGAACTTGGTATTACTCATGAGTTATCTGCTCCTTACACTCCTCGGCAGAATGGCGTCGTGGAGCGCAAGAACAGAACTCTTGTTGAGATGGCTCACACCATGCTTGATGAGTACAAGACGCCTCGTCACTTCTGGATTGAGGCAATTTATACTGCATGCCATATCATCAACAGGGTATATCTTCACAAATTCTTCAAGAAGACTTCCCATGAACTCCTCACTGACAAGAAACCCAATGTGAGTTATTTCAAAGTCTTCTGTGCTAAATGTTGGATTAGAGATCCTCATCACAATGCTAAATTTGCACCGAAAGCACATGAAGGTTTATGCTTGGTTACGGAAAGGACTCGCACACCTACAGAGTCTTCAACAACGTTCTTCACAAGGTTGTTGAAACTGTAGATGTGCGGTTCGATGAAACTAATGGCTCGCAAAGAGAGCACCTACCCTTTATGATAGATGAACCAGCACCTGAGGAAACTATCAAATTCAAGGCTACTGAGGATGTCATTCCTACTGAAGAATCTGCTGAAGAATTCATTCCAGAATGTGAAGAACGTCGAGCTAATGCACCTGAAGAAAATGCTAAAGAAAATGGTGCTGAAGAAAATGCTGATCAAATTCCTCGATGACAACCTACTCATCCTCGTGTTGCAAAAGAAGTGCAAGTTGAAAAGATCATCGATTACATTAAAGCACCAGGTCCTCTCACACTCTCAAAAGCTTCACATTTACCTAACTTTTGTGGGCACTATGCTTTTTTCTCTATCACAGAGCCCACTAAGGTAGATGAAGCATTTTTGGAGCCTGAGTGGATTCAGGCCATGCAAGAAGAATTACATCAGTTCGAACTCAACAACGTCTGGGAACTGGTCAATCGTCCAGATCCTCACAAACACAATATCATTGGCACAAAGTGGATCTACCGCAACAAGCAAGATGAAAATGGCCTTGTGGTGAGGAATAAGGCACGGCTTGTAACTCAAGGCTACACACAGGTTGAAGGAATTGATTTCGATGAAACTTTTGCACCTGTTGCTAGACTTGAAGCTATTCGCATATTACTTGCTTACACTAACCATCATGATATCACTTTATATCAAATGGATGTGATAAGTGCATTCCTCAATGGTAAGCTTGAGGAAGAAGTATATGTTGCTCAACCCCCAGGTTTTGAAGATCCAAAGCATCCTGACGAAGTCTTCAGACTCAATAAGGCCCTCTATGGCCTCAAGCAGGCCCCTCGGGCGTGGTATGATACTTTGAAGGAATTCCTAATGAAGAAAGGCTTCAAACCCGGTTCACTCGACCCTACCCTTTTCACTAAATCTTATGATGGTGAATTGTTTGTGTACCAAATACATGTTGATGATATTATCTTTGGCTGTACTGACCAACGATATAGTGATGAATTTGCCTATATGATGAGTGAAGAATATCAAATTTCTATGATGGGAGAGTTGAAATTCTTCTTAGGTCTTCAAATTCGTCAACAGCGCAATGGCATATTCATATCTCAGGAGAAATACCTCAAGGATGTACTGAGGAAATTCGGCATGCAAGATTGCAAAGGCGTCAAAATTCCGATGCCCACAAATGGCCATCTGTGCACTGATGAAAATGGTATTGACTTTGATCAAAAGGTATACCGCTCCATGATTGGTTCTTTATTGTATTTATGTGCATCTAGGCCAGATATTATGCTTAGTGTTTGCATGTGTGCCCGATTTCAAGCTACACCGAAGGAATGACACCATAAGGTTGTGAAACATATTCTTCGATATTTAGCTAACACACCAACACTTGGATTATGATACCCCAAGGGCTCGGCTTTTGATCTCATTGGATATTCTGACTCTGACTATGCTGGTGATCGTGTGGATTGCAAGTCAACATCTGGTACATGTCATTTCCTCGGACGATCTTTGGTCTGTTGGTCCTCGAAGAAACAGAACTGCGTATCACTGTCTACTGCTGAAGCTGAGTACATTGTTGTTGGTTCTTGCTGTGCTCAATTGCTGTGGATGAAGCAAACTCTCAAGGACTACGGCGTCAACGTGAAGAATGTGCCTCTCTTCTGTGACAATGAGAGTGCCATCAAGATTGCTCACAACCCAGTTCAGCACTCGAAGACAAAGCACATTCAGATTCGTCATCATTTTCTTCGCGATCATGTGTTGAAGGGCGACATTTCTATTGAGCATGTGAAGACTGAAGAACAGCTAGCTGATATCTTCACAAAGCCCTTGGATGAGAAGAGATTTAGCAAGTTGCGGTGTGATCTAAATATCCTAGAATCTTCGAATGTTCTTTGAAAATGACACTCATCCTAACACTTATGCAAAATTGATGACTTAGATGTGCAACACATGAAGAAACGTTTTTCTTCAATCAATGAAGAATAACACTCTAAGTGTGAAGAAATTAATGAAGAATTTGATTCTCACAGCCCTACGACAATTGTACGTGGTGTCTGAAATCATCATTCTTATACGGTGGGTCACACCACCACAAAAGTTGAAAATCTTCAATTTGAGTTTTTCCTCAGTTTTCAAATTCCTCAGTTGTTCACATTCTTCAACTTTGCATTGTCTTCACCTTCTCTGTCGTTTTTCTTCATGGGCTATATAAATATATATGAGTTTATGTCCTCTACAACATTCAATTATGGCTAATTCTTCAAGTTGGTTTTTCTGCTAAGTGAATGTGATCGGACCCTTCCCCCTCTATGCTATACTCAACCCAATCTATTCACAAATTCTTCATGTGCGTTCTATTTGAAACTCGTTCAAAATCTTCACTGTGTCCTTGTCAGCTGAAGAATTTGCGAACGGAACTTTTAACTTATCTTATCCAAATTTTCGGTTTTCCCGCTCAAACCGTTCCGCATCCCACGAAATACTTATCTATTCACCCACGATCTAGCACGATCTCCACTTCTCAGTACGTGGGTGACACATGTCAAGCGAATGAGAAGGTTCAGGGGCACGTTCGTCCAATTTGTTCGGGCGAACAGTTTTTTTACTGTGGCTATAAATACCCCCTCTCCCCTTCCTCACTTCCTTTACTCCGCTCGACCTCTCTCCCGCTCGAGCTTCTCAAACCCTAGCACCGCTGCTACTTCATCGTCTCCGATGAGGAAGAGCTTCACTGCCTCGACCTCGTCGCCGCCGTACTTGCACCGGCCGCGGAAATCTTCTCTCCGCCGCTGCCGTAGCTGTCTTCCTCCGGCGAGTTAGGGCGTGGAAGATCTGCACAGATGAACTTCACTTCTCCACCTCACAGTTCGTCGTGTTCTTCATCCAGGGTAATTAAAAGTTACTTTTACTTCCCTCTTTGATTCAAATGATTTCTACAAAATCTTCAAAGGTGTTTATTCTTCAAATTTTTCACACACTAAACACCACACATGTCATCTGTTCTTGATTCGTTTCTCTAAGCATCATTTTTCTTCAAGATTCCTCAATTGTGTAGATCTTCGATCTATACAACTCTAGAACCTAAGACAAAGAACGCTTAGTGAAATTCTTCAAGACTCATCTGGTCAAATTCCTCAAACTTGTTCTTTTTGAAAAACCTTCTAAGAACGCATACGACCTCTCCAAATTCCTCGCAACTATACTCTGTTCACAGGTACTCATGTTCGCTGCTGAATCACTAGGTTCTCATCAACTTAACTCATTTGCAGCGTTCCTCGAAGAAAAGTTGCATACTTCTTCAGAGAGTTCAATTGTTCAAATTCCTCAACTGAAGAAAATGGCTGATGTAAAGAAGCCACAGAAAGGAGGAAAGAGGCCTGAAATCAATACTGCCTTTGAAATCCCTGAGGACATTTATGCTGGGTACTGCACACCCCCTGAGGAAGATAAGAATCATCGCAAGGTGCGCATTCAGAGGATAGAGAGGAGATGGGTAAAAGAGTGGAGGGAGTACAGGTATGTGACTCCAAAATACATGAAGAAATTCGCTGTTACTCCTCCATGCTCAAGACCACCATTGGCACCTGGCCAAGAAGCAGATCCAACTAGCATCAAGCGCGGTGAGGATTTTCCTGAAGAATGGGCCAAGTGCCAGGCCAAGTTGGCCAAACAGGCAAAAGATGCAGTGAAGAAATTCAACGAAGATTCTACTGCTGCTGCTGTTGAGGCCTCTGTAAGGCCGAAGAAATCCATGGCAAAGAAGCATGCGCACAAGCCAAGTGCCTTTCTTCAATGCCCTCACGGCCAATTACCTCAGCTAAGCCCTCACAGAAAATTCCTCACGCCGCTCCTGCTCCTCCAAAGTCCTCAGCTGCTCCGACAAAATCCTCAGCACCTGTGCATCTCGCCACGTGCCAAAGGACTACAGGCATCTCTATTTCCTCAGGAGCTTCGGCTAGTTCCTCAGCTGCACCAAATTCTTCAACGGGACCCTCTCTGCTGAAGACAAAGACCACTACTGGACGAGGCTCTCGCCCAAGTCCTCATAAGAAGCAGGTCGCCTTCCAAGTGCCGTCTGAAGAAGACGAAGCTAATGATGAAGAACTTGCTGAGATCATCATAGATAGGCAAGTCAGGGCCGCTAGAGCCAAGGGCACAAATGTGCCTCTGCTTTTGGATCCAAAGTTGATCCTCGACTACATTGATCTCTGGCACAAGGACCCAAACACTCCTATGCATGACTTCAAGCTGACTCCTGGTCAAAGTCATATGCTGACTACCTTCATCCAAGAAGTGAAATGGAAATTTGAGAAGGCCAGGCAGCTCAAGAAAGCGCAGTACAGGAAGGAGAAATTCCTGAAGAACAATGTTATCTCTATGACAACTGATGAACTTGTGAAGATCCAGTCTGAAATCAAAGTCCTCAGCGATGATTTCAATGCTTACTATGCTGATTGGAAAGGGGCCAAGGTCAGGTTTGTCAAACTGACTAAGATGTTCACCTCAAATGTTGCAGCCCCATCGCAACAAGAAATTCCTCAGGCTGAAGCATCTGCTCAACCAACTGAAGAACATGCCGGCACCGCTGATGACAATCAGGTTGCTGAAGAAAATGTGAGTTCCAGGGCTGATGACTGCATTCCATCCGCTGATGAAATTGCCAGGGCACCCACTAGTGGTGCGCCTGAAGAAATTGAAGAGGTCAGGGCAACTGCATCAGTTGTGCCTGAAGAAAATCAACCACATTTCTCTCCTCCTCCTGCGCCTACTCCAACTCCAATCCTTCCATCTGCATCACATGTGAAGAAGACCAAGGCTGAAGAATATGCAGCAGTGAAGAAAAGGAAAGCATCAGCTCCTTCAGATTCTTCAGGACCGAAGAAGATGAAGAAATTGACAAGCTCATTTGCTAATCCAGTTGATGTTGTTCCAGTTTCCTCCATGCCATCAAAGGAAATCGTTCCTTTTGATGAAGAATATGTGATCCCTAGCGGATTTGATGAAGAAACTCCTTCTGCTGCTTTGTCAGAGCAGATGGATGAAGAAATTGAAGTGGATAAAATCCCTTCAACTCCCATAGTTTCCTCGCCTATGCCTTAGTTTACTGCTGAAGAAATGGAAGATGAAGATGTGGACATTGGCTGTACCACACCAGTGATGAATGATGACTTTTGGGAAAGTCAGCACCCCAATTCTCCACTCTTCACTGCATTGCAACAAATTCCTCAGTCCCCAGCAACTACAGTTCAAATGGGATCTGATGAAGCTCATGAAGACATTCCAGCCGCTAGTGCTGAAGAAAATGAAAATGAAGAATTGAAGAACCAGACTGCCACTGAAGAGGAACCAGAAATTCCTCAGCCTGAAGAACATGAGATTGCGATTCCTGAGGTTGTCATGCAACTGACTGACACTCCTCTGCCCAAGCCAAAGGATCCATTCTCAAGGAAGCAAAAATTCAAGGCTAATGATTTCTTTGGCGAGCACGTATTCTTCACTGATTACAACCCCTACGACTCTGCTCGCATTAGGAAGAGGCGTTTCTGGACTGCCAGCCAGGCAAATTTTTATTCCTCAGTGCTGTTCAACAAAGACAAAGTCTTCGATCATGAGCACATTCCTCACGTGGGTATGGAATCTCTGCCGTGCTTCAGACCAGAACTCAGTGTTCTATACGACGCTCGACTGTTAAATTTCTGCACTGATATATGTGGTTGGAATGAGGAGCTCATTCTTCAATTTTATGCAACTCTGCACATCACTGGAGACTCTAAAGATGTGAATTCATGGGTGCTGGACTGGATGTCTGAAAATACTCACTACAAGGCACCAGCTACTGAATTGCTTCGTGCCTTGCCTCTCAGTCCTCCCCTTGAAGGTGCTTGTTGTGTCTACAATGAACCTGAGCTTAGAGATCACTATATGCAACTGCTGATGAAGCCATTGAAGCCAGGTCAGGCCCCAAGAACAAAATTCCTTGTGAAGGAATTGTTGTATGCGCCTCGGACTGTCTATCGCATTCTGGCGAAGACATTGAGTCCTATCAAGGGCCACGACTCGAATGAAGAAGAAGTTGTTGGCATCATGAAGAATCTGCTTTTCAACATCATTCATGGCGTTCCCGTCAACTTCCATGGTTTCTTCATGAGGACTCTGGCCAATGTCGCAATGTCACCATTTGAGTTGAAGCCTTATGCTCCGTGGATTATGAGATTCATCAAAACAAGGTCTTCACTCAACTACAAAGCTGATACACTGAACCATTGCAGCTACTTGCCCCCAATTGAAGTCCTCAAACAGACATTTTCCTCAGCTGATGAAAAGGGCAAGGCTACTGCTGTCATTGATGAAGGCATTCGTCCATTGGATGGACAATTTCGCAAGGCTGCATCCTACTCCACCAATGATGACTCTGCCACCCATGACTCTGCCGCCAACGCACCCAAGCAAAATCCTCAAGGCACAACACCCAGGGTGATGACTGACCGTGAGCTTCTCCTCAGTCTTCACCAGAAGGTTGATCGCAATCAAAAATGGGTCAAGCGTCAGTTTGGTTCAATTCTTCACAACATGACTGCTACCCACAATGCAGTGAAGAAAAACCATTACTACCTTCATGAAACCCTCAACCGCACCTGGGCTATTCTGTCGCACATATATGGTGAAGAAGATCTGAAGAAAATGGGTCTCAAGGAAGATTTTGACTGGGCTGCACCTCCTCCGAAGAAGTACAAGAAGGTCAAGGTTCCTTCCTTGGTGGCCAGCTCCTATTCTTCATCACGTGACACTAATGAACATGAAGACTTGGACGACACTGCGGCAGGCCTTACTCCAACAAGCGACCCCGACGACGCCAACGCTCCTTCATCACCTTGATATTCTTCAGGGGCGTTAGTCCTCATTTTCGAACCTTTTGGTCATTTGATGACAAAGGGGGAGAATTTGAGTTAGTCTTCAAGCGGGTCTATCTTATATGGACGTTTTTTTCGAAGTTACAACTCTCGTTCTTCTGATGACTTTGTTGGATCGAGATGTAAACTTAAACTCTATGGTGGCCTGATACTTTTGTTGTTTCTTCTGCATGCTTATTCATCGTTAATGTTATTGCACGCATGCTGAATTACATCAGTCACCATATTTCATCATGCATTTCAAATTCTTCATATTATATGTCAAATGCGTGTATGAATTACAAGATATAGGAGGAGATCTCCATGATTCAACTCTTCAAGTGTGCATTGCTTCAAAAGCAAATTCCTCACTATGCACATCTTCAGGGGGAGTTCTTCTATATCTTGCAATCAAATTCCTCATTATCAGCGTTTACACTTCATATGTTTATCCCCGTTGAAAACTTAACCTATATTGTCATCAATCACCAAAAAGGGGGAGACTGTAAGTGCATCTAGTGCCCCTTAGTGATTTTGGTGTATTGAAGACTTATACGTTAAGGGACTAATGTGTTTATGAGTGTACACAGGTCTATAAGTCTATGAGGAGTTTGATATTTACAGAGAAAGTCGACCCCTAAAAATGAAGTTCTTCGATTGAAGACTTTCTGAAGACTTTGAAAGTGAAGAAATTGGTGTGACCTTGAAGACTTGGTATTCATTTGAGGAACATGGAGCGTGAAGACTTTTGTTTTCATAGTTTCATTTTCTCTTTCTTGAGTCATAGGAAACACCGTACTGTTAAAGGGGGTCAAGGAAATACTAAGGAAAAATTTCCATGTGATGCTCAACTCAAAATCCTACACCTACCAATCCCTTCGAGTGAAGCCATTGGGAATCTCATATAGTTCAGTCATATTCTTCAGTGACATAGACGAAGTTCTTCTGGTCTCTGAAGAATTTGTTCTGACTGAGGAGTTAGGAATTCGCCAGTGCGGATTGCCTACACAGTGAGGAACATGATAGCCCTGAGGAATTTGATACTCAAATTTCCGACCGTTGTTGTGTTATGCGCCAGCTGTCACAAAATATCTACCCACCTAACGGTCATATCATTGAAGGGAATTTATGTCTTATCATGCCGGACTGCTCCCTAGGCTATAAATAGCCGCCCCCTACAACCACTAGCTGGTTGGCTGCTCCGAGAGAAACTGACACTTGTCAATTGAGAGCATCCCATCCTCCGAGGACTTTGAGCGGAAATCATCAAGTGAGGAAAACCCAAACCCAAACACCTACAAACCCCAAGTGATTGAGCATCACTGAAGAGATTGATCCTGAGTGAAGAATTTCCTCACCCACAAATTCCTCGGTGAAGCATGCATAAAAATCGCCTATTCACCCCCCTCTAGTCGATATAACGCACTTTCATATAGTTTAAGTTTCCAAACCTGACCTGACGGCCAGGGGCGTAGCTCTCGATCTGCTCTAGATGGCCAAGTGAGTTGGCCCGCAGTACGAAGCCGCCGAATATGAAGATCTGTCCGGGAAGAAAAACCTCACCCTGGATCGCATCGTTGCCGATGATCGAAGGAGCCATCAAGCCTTTATCGTGACGGCACAGTGGAACTCTCAATGAAAGCTCCAATGTCGGTGTCAAAACCGGCGGATCTCGGGTAGGGGGTCCGGAACTGTGTGTCTAAGGCGGATGGTAACAGGAGGCGGGGGACACAATGTTTACCCAGGTTCGGGCCCTCTCGATGGAGGTAATGCCCTACTTCCTGCTTGATTGATCTTGATGATATGAGTATTACAAGAGTTGATATACCACGAGATCGTAGAGGCTCAACCCTAGAAGCTAGCCTATGATTATGATTGTTGTTGTCCTACTGACTAAACCCTCCGGTTTATATAGACACCGGTGGGGGCTAGGGTTACACAGAGTCGGTTACAAGGAGGAGATCTACATATCCGAATTGCCAAGCTTGCCTTCCACACCAAGGAGAGTCCCACCCGGACACGGGACGAAGTCTTCAATCTTGTATCTTCATAGTCCAACAGTCCGGCCAAAGTATATAGTCCGGCTGTCCGAGGACCCCCAATTCGAGGACTCCCTCACCCGCCGACAGGAGAAAACCCTTGGACGGGGGTCAAGAAAACCCCCGTCGCCAATGGGATCCCAAGAAGGGGCGGCTCCATGGACGGCGCCGAGCCCAGGACCACGTGGTCCGGAATTGGTGGCGGAGCAGGAGCGGCCGACACCGCATTGGCCGGCGCTCATGGTGGCCGGCAGCAGATGGGGGACCGCGCTCGCAGCGCCGACGCCAGGTCGTGGCCCGAGTTCTGGAGCCCGGCCAGCCAGCACTCCTGGATGCTAGTGATGCTCTGGTCGACGGGGGTCAGAGAGCGGCGCGGCGGTGGGCGAGGCGGAGCCATTAGAGGAGAGGAGAGGGAGCGACGGTGAGGGAGAGAGGGAGCGGTGGGAACAGTGTGCCTGGGCGGTGACAGGAGAGTGGGGGTCGAGTTATGAGACGTCCCCTCCGTCTCCCTCGCTGCCCGAGGCGTACAACTGCCCCGCATGCATGGCCGCGCCCAGCCAGACTCGCGAGAAACGCCAGACTGCGGGTTGCTTTAAGGTCTGTGCGGGTCTCAAACCGCATGCAGCTCAGGCAACCAAACAGGCAGCGCACATCCCGTGCGGGCCTGGTTGGGCTGCATGCGGGCAACCAAACACGCCCTTACTGAACATTTTCAGTGGGAAGAAATATTTTGTCAAAGCACCTTCTCGGCGTTGTGCCGCTTCCACAATTCCATACGGGAGATCAACACTGTAGAACCAACTTTGGAAAGACGAGAACCGTCCCAAAGATCCAAGTCCATCCGATCTCATGCGGCACCAAACATATCGAGAAACCAGCTGCTCTGCCACTCAAGGAACATGCATAAACCCACAGTATTCATGAAGAGAAACGTGTGAAAAGTTCAAGCTTTGAAAACTAAATAAAAACACTCAAAAAAGAAAATGTTTTTAAGCTTTCACAGCCCGACAGGTATCATAAAAAAAATCATTTTCGCGTTCATCTTATGAATGATTACCGGCTACAGGAATACATGAAAGTCGTGAATACACGAGGAACCGTCCTTAATCCGAAGGCCAAAACAAAAAAGCACTGCGCATAGCGGTCACCCTAAATGTATGTCTGACGTCTCTACCAGCAATTACAGCTCCAAAAACTATGGATAAAACTGCATTTGGAACGAGATGGTTGCGCAAAAAAATTGATCCAGGAAGGTGGGGGTTCAGTGGCCGAGGATTCATTTCATGGTACGCTTTATTGGGCCGCGCCACACTGAATTTTTTTCCTGCTCATGTCACTCTTTCGTAGGCGCCATCAATCTGCATGTGAAGACATTCTGAAGCTATTATTAACTTTTTTTAGGAAAAAAACTACTCTCTCCATTCTGTAATATAAGAGCGTTCTTTGGAGGGAGTATTATTAACTGAACTATAGAGGGTAACACAATTCCACAGAAGTGAGAATCGTGACATAGCGTACCTCAATTTGATGTTCCAAAGTTGGACATAATTAATTATCTCATCAAGGACTTATGCTTTGCCGATAACCTGACCAAGGGAGAAAAAGCTTTCCAAAGAAAATCATTTACAGAAACAGAACTATAGGGAAGATCTAGAGCTTGATGATGATACGAAGATAAATACATATGGTACATTAGTGGGACAGAATGGAAACATAAGAACTATTGGGTGCTTGTTGAGATTAAAATGCACCTTATTACATCCAGGGACAATATCTTGAAGAATTTTCATCTGCTCGGGTATTTTTTTCACGCCATGCCTGTGAAAATAAGTACAACTTTAGTTAGGCTATGGCATTCAGTTGCTTGACCCCATCTTGCCCTCGCATGGATGAAATCTTGCTTTGGTGGCTTTGGCGGAGGAGGATTTTGGGTGGGGTAACGGAAGCGCGTGGGAGGTGTGGGGGGGGGGCAGCGCTGCCTCATCCGCTGGGACAGGAGTAAAGGGGGGATTTCAGGTGGCTTTGGTTTGGGGAAGGGTTTTGGCGAGACCAGGCCATCATAACTCAATCATCTGAGAAAGAAACTTGGAAAGATAAATAAACAAGTCATAAATTTTACACTTCGATTATTTTTAGAAGAAAACAATTGAAAAGTGTAAAGCTTTGACCAAAGACTTGAAAGAAGTTGGTTCCATTCATCTTATAAATAATTGTCAGCTACATAAATAAATACATGAGGAATCCTCTATTCCTAAGCGGTTATAACCCACTACCCAATTCCTCTCCATACAACAATGCCACATCACCAAGTCATGCATGTAGTCATAATTTGCCTTTTTACAATAATTTCTTCATGCAAAACATGCCACATCATCAACTCATGCTTGTTATTATTAGTTTAAGTTTATTTAGCACTTTTTATGCATTTTTAACAAGACTCACACAACAATGCATATGGCATCTTCTAGTAGTCATGAATCCATAGGTAAAAAAACATCCCGCTAGGCGAGCTACAACTTTGAGTATATCTCACAAATTGTATCAGTGATACCTTCGTCTTCATCCAAGCTTTTTTTAAGAGGGCTCCCTCTGATTTCACCACTGAGTTTGCAACTACTAAAAGAAAAGAAAATCAACCAGAAGGGTAGATAACCTAGGGACCCTATCATCAGTTGACTACTAGATCAACCAAGCCAAAAGCTCCAGGATGCCATCACCAGGCCCCCAATAAGGCAAGCAACGTTTGGGACGCTGTTGTGAATATATTACAAGTTTTGGAGACAAAATAAGCAACGAAAATGATGATTGTTTCTTAAGCATGTCAGCTACATTGGATCTTCATTGCCAAGTTCACTGCATCATCTCCAGGCCAGAGCACTATTGTATTCGTAGCACACCAAAAGTCCACCCTTGTATCGCCTTAAAGACTTAATTTTTTGTTAGTCCTAGAACTCTTGCGACCCACTTTAGCCTTCTTTTCTTTTCCTTGTTTTAACAGTCCAATCACCCAGCCATCTAGCAATAATGTTAATGGGGACATAAGGGTCGGTAATTTTTTTATAATATAAAAAAGTTCCATTTCTAATCTTCCAAATTGTCCAGAAGGCCACATAAATCTCAACAAATGCCAAGTGCTTATCATCAGAATGGAATTTTTGCAACCGATTCCCAAGCAAAAGCATAAATATTATCACGGATACCAAGAAGGTTAAAATCACATTTTATAATGTTCCAAAGGATTCTAGCCAAGGAACATTTCATAAAAGAGGCGATTATTTGATTCATCCATCCCACAAAAAGGGCAAGCCCTGCTACCAATCCACCTCTTCCAATCAAATTGACTTTTGTCAAAATACTTTTTCTTAGGACTAAGTACATAAAAAATTTGATCCTTGGAGGAACCTTGGTTTTCCATATAAACTTGTGTGGAAGTTCAACACCTTTTTCTATCAATACGATTGAACTGTGTATACACCATTTTTGTTAGAGTCCATTTAACAATACCTTTTTCATTATGGAGAGTAACACTAAGCATATCTCCTTAATATGATTCCACAGTTCAAAACAATCACCAATTAGAATCCTTCTGAACTGAATTTGATGAAGCCCTTTCACCGGCAAATCAACAACAAACATGTTTTTGTTAAAACATATGTTATATAATCTGGGGAAATTATGCTAGCGGGGTTTATCCCCTTTCCACAAATCCTCCCAAAACCTTACATTCTTCCATTACTAACACTAAATTTACAAAGAGAAAAGAAATGGTCCTTAAATTTCAGTAATCCTTTCCAAAATTGTGAATCTCCTTGTTTGTGTTTGATCCCAGTAAGGCACTGATTTCTTTGGCATTTCCTAGTCAGGATTTCCAGCTCTTGTGGTGGAAACTCTACATTTCGCTTATTCCATATTGTCCACGAGGTGAGTATTAGGTCATTTTCCTACTTTATGTTTTGGATGATGATGACAACTCTCTGTTGGTCTAATCTTGTGTTAAATGCTTCCGGTTCTCGGTGATTAGGCTTGCATCGATTAGTTATTCCCTCTGGAAGGAAAAGATCGAAGACGGTGTTTGTCTACGTGTTTATCTCTTTGGTCGTAGGAAACCCGTACTATTAAGAGGGAATCCACATCGGAAGGAGTTGGGTGAATCATTGCACGTAAACATTTTCCACTCCCACCTTTGCCTTCCGTTTCCCGTTTGAGAGAGAGTAATACGTCTCCAACGTATCTATAATTTTTATTGTTCCATGCTATATTATATTCTGTTTTGGACATTATTGGGCTTTATTATACACATTTATATTAGTTTTGGGACTAACCTATTAACTGGAGGCCCAGCCCAGAATTGTTGTTTTTTTGCCTATTTCAGAGTTTCGCAGAAAAAGAATATCAAACGGAGTCCAAACGGAATGAAACCTTCGGGAACGTGATTTTCGGGACGAACATGATCCAGAGGACTTGGACCCTACGTCAAGACATCAACCATGAGGGCACGAGGTAGGGGCACACCTAACCCCCCCCCCCAGGGTGCGCCCTCCACCCTCGTGGGCCCCCTGTTGCTCCACCGACGTACTCCTTCCTCCTATATATACCTACGTACCCCCAAACTACCAGATACGGAGCCAAAAACCTAATTCCACCGCCGCAACCTTCTGTACCCGTGAGATCCCATCTTGGGGCCTGTTCCGGAGCTCCGCCGGAGGGGGCATCGATCACGGAGGGCTTCTACATCAACACCATAGCCTCTCCGATGATGTGTGAGTAGTTTACCTCAGACCTTCGGGTCCATAGTTATTAGCTAGATGGCTTCTTCTCTCTTTTTGGATCTCAATACAATGTTCTCCCCGTCTCTCGTGGAGATCTATTCGATGTAATCTTCTTTTGCGGTGTGTTTGTTGAGACCGATGAATTTTGGGTTTGATCAAGTTTATCTATGAACAATATTTGAATCTTCTCTGAATTCTTTTATGTATGATTGGTTATCTTTGCAAGTCTCTTTGAATTATCAGTTTGGTTTGGCCTACTAGATTGATCTTTCTTGCAATGGGAGAAGTGCTTAGCTTGGGTTTCAATCTTGCGGTGTCCTTTCCCAGTGACAGTAGGGGCAGCAAGGCACGTATTGTATTGTTGCCATCGAGGATAACAAGATGGGGTTTATATCATATTGCATGAGTTTATCCCTCTACATCATGTCATCTTGCTTAAAGTGTTACTCTGTTCTTTTGAACTTAATACTCTAGATGCATGCTGGATAGCGGTCGATGTGTGGAGTAATAGTAGTAGATACAGGCAGGAGTCGGTCTACTTGTCTCGGACGTGATGCCTATATACATGATCATACCTAGATATTCTCATAACTATGCTCAATTCTGTCAATTGCTCAACAGTAATTTGTTCACCCACCGTAAATACTTTTGCTCTTGAGAGAAGCCACTAGTGAAACCTATGGCCCCCGGGTCTATTTTCCATCATATTAATCTCCCGACAACAAGCTATTTCTAGTGCCGTTTTTATTTTGTTTTCTTTACTTTGCATCTTTATCACAAAAATACCAAAAATATTATCTATCATATCTATCAGATATCACTCTCGTAAGTGACCGTGTAGGGATTGACAACCCCTTATCGTGTTGGTTGCGAGGATTTATTTGTTTGTGTAGGTGCGAGGGACTTGTGCGTGGCCTCCTACTGGATTGATACCTTGGTTCTCAAAAAACTGAGGGAAATACTTACGCTACTTTGCTGCATCACCCTTTCCTCTTCAAGGGAAAACCAACGCAGTGCTCAAGAGGTTGCAGAGAGTTCCCCTTCTTTTCAACTGTTGCTGTGAATTCTCAGCGGTTGTACCGCTCGCTCGAGCGGTTATACCGCTGGCCTATGGTACCGGCCTGACCACTGCCCCAGGGGTGATACCCAGGGGTTGGACCGCCCAGTGTCACTGAAGGAAATATGCCCTAGAGGCAATAATAAAGTTGTTATTTATATTTCCTTATATCATGATAAATGTTTATTATTCATGTTAGAATTGTATTAACCGGAAACTTAGTACATGAATACATAGACAAACTAAGTGTCACTAGTATGCCTCTACTTGACTAGCTCGTTGAATCAAAGATGGTTAAGTTTCCTAGCCATAGACATGAGTTGTCATTTGATTAACGGGATCACATCATTAGTGAATGATGTGATTGACTTGACCCAGTCCGTTAGCTTAGCACTTGATCGTTTAGTATATTGCTACTGCTTTCTTGATGACTTATACATGTTCCTATGACTATGAGATTATGCAACTCCCGATTACCGGAGGAACACTTTGTGTGCTACCAAACGTCACAATGTAACTGGATGATTATAAAGGTGCTCTACAGGTGTCTCCGATGGTACTTGTTGAGTTGGCATAGATCAAGATTAGGATTTGTCACTCCGATTGTCGGAGAGGTATCTCTGGGCCCTCTCGGTAATACACATCACTATAAGCCTTGCAGACAATGCAACTAATGAGTTAGTTGTGGGATGATGTATTACGGAACGAGTAAAGAGACTTGCCGGTAACGATATTGAACTAGGTATTGAGATACCGACGATCGAATCTCGGGCAAGTAACATACCGATGACAAAGGAAACAACGTATGTTGTTATGCGGTTTGACCGATAAAGATCTTCATAGAATATGTAGGAGCCAATATGAGCATCCATGTTCCGCTATTGGTTACTGACCAGAGACGTGTCTCGGTCATGTCTACAAAGTTCTCGAACCCGTAGGGTCCGCACGCTTAATGGTCGGTAGCGATCGGTATTATGAGTTTATGTGTTTTGATGTACCGAAGGTAGTTCGGAGTCCCGGATATGATCATGGACATGACGAGGTGTCTCTAAATGGTCGAGACATAAAGATCGATATATTGGAAGCCTATATTTGGACATCGGAATGGTTCCGGGTGAAATCGGGATTTTTCCGGTGTACCGGGAGGTTACCGGAACCCTCCCCCCCCAGTAAGTGTATGGGTCTTATTGGGCCATAGTGGTGAGAGAGAGAGAGAGGAGACTAGGGCAGGCCACGTGCCCCCTCTCCCTCTGGTCCGAATTGGACTAGGAGGGGGGCGGCGCCCCCCTTTCCTTCCTCCCTCTCTCCCCCTTCCTTCTCTCCTAGTCCAACTAGGGAAGGGGGATCCTACTCCCGGTGGGAGTAGGACTCCTCCAGGGTGCGCCATAGGAGGGCCGGCCCTCCCCCTCCTCCACTCCTTTATATACGGGGGAGGGGGCACCCCATGGACACACAAGTTGATCAGTTGATCTTTTAGCCGTGCGGTGCCCCCTCCACCATAATCCACCTCGGTCATATCGTAGCGGTGCTTAGGCGAAGCCCTGTGTCGGTAGCATCATCATCACCGTCATCACACCGTCGTGCTGACGGAACTCTCCCTCGAAGCTCTGCTAGATCCGAGTTCGTGGGACGTCACCATCATCATCGCCGTCGTGCTGAACGTGTGCTAAACTCGGAGGTGTCGTGCATTCGATACTTGGATCGGTCGGATCGTGAAGACATACGACTACATCAATCACGTTCTCATAACGCTTCCGCATACGGTCTACGAGGGTACGTGGACAACACTCTCCCCTCTTGTTGCTATGCATCACCATGATCTTGCTTGTGCATACAGTTTTTTTGAAATTACTACGTTCCCCAACAATGGTACCAGAGCCAGGTTTATGCATAGATATTATATGCACGAGTAGAACACAAGTGAGTTGTGGGCGATACAAGTCATACTGCTTACCAGCATGTCATACTTTGATTCGACGGTATTGTTGGATGAATCGGCCCGGACCGACATTACGCGTACGCTTACGCGAGACTGGTTCTACCGACGTGCTTTGCACATAGGTGGCTGATACGTCTCCGTCGTATCTACATTTCCAAACACTTTTGCCCTTGTTTTGGACTCTAACTTGCATGATTTGAATGGAACTAACCCGGACTAACGTTGTTTTCAGCAGAATTGCCATGGTGTTATCTTTGTGCAAAAACAAAAGTTCTTGGAATGACCTGAAACTTCACGGAGATTGTTTTTGGAAATAATAAAAAAATACTGACGAAAGAATCAAGGCCAGGGGGCCCATACTACCTCTTGAGCACTGCATTGGTTTTCCCTTGAAGAGGAAAGGGTGATGCAGCAAAGTAGCGTAAGTATTTCCCTCAGTTTTTGAGAACCAAAGTATCAATCCAGTAGGAGGCTACGCGCGAGTGCCTCGCACCTACACAAAACAAATAAATCCTCGCAACCAACGCGACAAGGGGTTGTCAATCCCTACACGGTCACTTACGAGAGTGAGATCTGATAGATATGATAGGATAATATTTTTGGTATTTTTGTGATAAAGATGCAAAGTAAAATAAAAGCAAAGTAAAAAGCAACGGAAATAACTAAGTGTTTGGAAGATTAATATGATGAAGATAGACCCGGGGGCCATAGGTTTCACTAGTGGCTTCTCTCGAGAGCATAAGTATTTTACGGTGGGCGAACAAATTACTGTTGAGCAATTAACAGAATTGAGCATAGTTATGAGAATATCTAGGTATGATCATGTATATAGGCATCATGTCCGAGACAAGTAGACCGACTCCTGCCTGCATCTACTACTATTACTCCACACATCGACTGCTATCCAGCATGCATCTAGAGTATTAAGTTCATAAGAACAGAGTAACACCTTAAGCAAGATGACATGATGTAGAGGGATAAATTCATGCAAAATGATAAAAAAAACCATCTTGTTATCCTCGATGGCAACAATACAATACGTGTCTTGCTTCCCCTACTGTCACTTGGAAAGGACACCGCAAGATTGAACCCAAAGCTAAGCACTCCCATTGCAAGAAAGATCAATCTAGTAGGCCAAACCAAACTGATAATTCGAAGAGACTTGCAAAGATAACCAATCATACATAAAAGAATTCACAAGATTCAAATGTTGTCCATAGATAAACATGATCATAAACCCACAATTCATCGGTCTCAACAAACACACCGCAAAAGAAGATTACATCGAATATATCTCCACGAGAGAGGGGGAGAACATTGTATTGAGATCCAAAAAGAGAGAGGAAGCCATCTAGCTAATAACTATGGACCCGAAGGTCTGAGTTAAACTACTCACACTTCATCGGAGAGGCTATGGTGTTGATGTAGAAGCCCTCCATGATCGATGCCCCTTCCCACGGAGCTCCGGAACAGGCCCCAAGATGGGATCTCGTGGGTACAGAAGGTTGCGGCGGTGGAATTAGGTTTTTGGCTCCGTATCTGATCGTTTGGGGGTACATAGGTATATATAGGAGGAAGGAGTACGTCGGTGGAGCAACATGGGCCCACGAGGGTGGAGGGCGCGCCCAGGGGGGTAGGCGCGCCCCCTACCTCGTGGCTTCCTGCTTTGTTTCTTGACGTAGGGTCCAAGTCCTCTGGATCATGTTCGTTCCGAAAATCACGTTCCCGAAGGTTTCATTCCGTTTGGACTCCGTTTGATATTCTTTTTCTGCGAAACTCTGAAATAGGCAAAAAACAGCAATTCTGGGCTGGGCCTCCGGTTAGTAGGTTAGTCCCAAAAATAATATAAAAGTGGATAATAAAGCCCAATAATGTCCAAAACAGAAGATAATATAGCATGGAGCAATCAAAAATTATAGATACGTTGGAGACGTATCAAGCATCCCCAAGCTTAATTCCTGCTCGTCCTCGAGTAGGTAAATGATAAAAACAGAATTTTTGATGCAGAGTGCTACTTGGCATAATTTCAATGTAATTCTTCTTAATTGTGGTATGAATATTCAGATCCGAAAGATTCAAGATAAAAGTTCATATTGACATAAAAAATAATAATACTTCAAGCATACTAACTAAGCAATTATGTCCTCTCAAAATAACATGGCCAAAGAAAGTTCATCCCTACAAAATCATATAGTTTAGTCATGCTCCATCTTCGTCACACAAGAATGCTCTCATCATGCACAACCCCGATGACAAGCCAAGCAATTGTTTCATACTTTAGTAATCTCGAACTTTTTCAACCATCACGCAATACATGAGCGCGAGCCATGGACATAGCACTATGGGTGGAATAGAATATGATGATGGGGGTTATGTGGAGAAGACAAAAAGGAGAAAGTCTCACATGAACGAGGCTAATAATTGAGCTATGGAGATGCCCATCGATTGATGTTAATGCAAGGAGTAGGGATTGCCATGCAACGGATGCACGAGAGCTATAAATGTATGAAAGCTCAACAAAAGAAGCTAAGTGGGTGTGCATCCAACTTGCTTGCTCACGAAGACCTAGGGCACTTGAGGAGGCCCATTGTTGGAATATACAAGCCAAGTTCTATAATGAAAAATTCCCACTAGTATATGAAAGTGACAAAACAAGAGACTCTCTATCATGAAGATTATGGTGCTACTTTGAAGCACAAGTGTGGTAAAAGGATAGTAACATTGTCCCTTCTCTCTTTTTCTCTCATTTTTTTGGGCCTTCTCTTTTTTTAATGGCCTTTCTCTTCTTTTTTATTCCTCACTTGGGACAATGCTCTAGAAAATGATGATCATCACACTTCTATTTATTTACAACTCAAATGATTACAACTCGATACTGGAACAACGTATGACTCTATATGAATGCCTCCGGCGGTGTACCGGGATATGCAATGAACCAAGAGTGACATGTATGAAAGAATTATGAACGGTGGCTTTGCCACAAATACTATGTCAACTACATGATCATGCAAAGCAATATGACAATGATGAATGTGTCTTGATAAACAGGATGGTGGAAAGTTGCATGGCAATATATCTCGGAATGGCTATGGAAATGCCATAATAGGTAGGTATGGTGGCTGTTTTGAGGAAGATATAAGGAGGTTTATGTGTGAAAGAGCGTATCATATCACGGGGTTTGGATGCACCGGCTAAGTTTGCACCAACTCTCATTGTGAGAAAGGGCAATGGACGGTACCGAAGAGGCTAGCAATGATGGAAAGGTGAGAGTGCGTATAATCCATGGACTCAACATTAGTCATAAAGAACTCACATACTTATTGCAAAAACCTACAAGTCATCAAAAACCAAGCACTATGCGCATGCTCCTAGGGGGATAGAATTGTAGGAAAAGACCATCACTCGTCCCCGACCGCCACTCATAAGGAGGACAATCAAAGAACACCTCATGTTTCAAATTTGTTACATAACGTTTACCATACGTGCATGCTACGGGACTTGCAAACTTCAACACAAGTATTTCTCAAATTCAAAACTACTCAACTAGCATGACTTTAATATCACTACCTCCATGTCTCAAAACAATCACCAAGCATCAAACTTCTCTCAGTATTCACGACACTCATAAGAAAGTTTTTACTAATCTTGAATACCTAGCATATTAGGATTTTTTAAGCACATTACCATGCTATTTAAGACTCTCAAAATAATCTAAGTGAAGCATGAGAGATCAATAGTTTCTATAAAACAAATCCACCACCGTGCTCTAAAAGATATAAGTGAAGTACTAGAGCAAAAACTATATAACTCAAAAGATATAGCTCCAAGTAAAGTTACCGATGGAAGTAGACGAAAGAGGGGATGCCTTCCGGGGCATCCCCAAGCTTTGGATTTTTGGTGTCCTTAGATTATCTTGGGGGTGCCATGGGCATCCCCAAGCTTAGGCTCTTGCCACTCCTTGTTCCATAATCCATCAAATCTTTCACCCAAAACTTGAAAACTTCACAACACAAAACTCAGCAGAAAATCTCGTGAGCTCCGTTAGCGAAAGAAAACAAAAGACCACTTCAAGGTACTGTAATGAACTCATTATTTATTTATATTGGTGTTAAACCTACTGTATTCCAACTTATATATGGTTTATAAACTCTTTTACTAGCCATAGATTCATCAAAATAAGCAAACAACACACGAAAAACAGAATCTGTCAAAAACAGAACAGTCTGTAGTAATCTGTAACTAACGCAAACTTCTGGAACTCCAAAAAATCAGCAAAAATAGGACCGCCTAGAAAATTTGTTTATTGAACAGCAGCAATTGGAATTAATATTTTATCACGTTCTGGTGATTTTCAACAATTGTTTTCGTGAACAGAAAGTTTCTGGAAATTTCTGCAAGATTAAATAACTATCATCCAAGAAGATCCTATAGGTTTAACTTGGCACAAACACTAATTAAAAAATAAAAACACATCTAACCAGAGGCTAGATCAAATATTTATTCCTAGACAGAAGCAAAAAGCAAAAAACTAAAAAATAAAATTGGGTTGCCTCCCAACAAGCGCTATCGTTTAACGCCCCTAGCTAGGCATAAAAGCGAGGGTAGATGTAGGTATTGCCATAATAATGGTACAGCAAGTCATGAAAACTTTTCTCATATTCTATACGTTCAGCAGCAAGTTTTCTTTGTGGCAAGCAAAAATAATCAAAAGGGCTAAATTTAATGGGACAAAAGTCCCCAAGATCAATCTCGGGAGGTATGGGTTCCTCCCTTGGCTCTTTGTATTGCACAACCAATTCATCATTACAAGCATTCTTTTGGCAAAAAGTCACAAGCCTTTGTTCAAAAGAAAAACCTAATCCATTATTCTGAATAGCAAAATCATCATTAAGCTCGGAAATTCTATCAACTAGAACATCGGCTGGAACCTTTTTCCTAAGATTTTCATTATAAGCAACATGATCCAAAGATTGTAAACGCATCATGTCTTCTTGATTAAAAAGGATAACTTCCATGGGAGTATGACTAGCATCTACCCTATAATGTGCAAAGATTTCTCTAGCCTCTTTCATTATGAATCTAAACTCATGAGCTAAAAAGATAGTGGCGGCATGCTTAACAGAAGAATGCTCAATATTAGAAAATTCTAGGAAAATTCTTTGTATGCAAGGATGCATATGAAGAAATTGCCTTTCAGGTTCAACTATAAGCAAAGATAATGCATCCGCAAGGCTACTAGTTTTATGAAGAATAGAGACACCCATAATGGGCAAAGCGCCAGCACAAGTAAAGAAATCTTGAATAACTCCTTTCCCAATAATATTGCCACTACCGACTCAAAAAATTTTGGTATGCAAGATGGTAGGTTCCTCAAGAGGATCATCGAAAGCATCAAAATTTCCCAAGTTGTTATTATTGCCTTCATTAGCGATAACCTCCCCAGATTCAGACATGGCGAAAGATATACGAGCAAAAAGAGGCAAACAGAAAAGAGAGGGCGAATAAAACGGCAAGGGTGAAGTGGGGGAGAGGAAAACGAGAGGCAAATGGCAAATAATGTAATGTGGGAGATAAGGGTTTGTGATGGGTACTTGGTATGTTGACTTTTGCGTAGACCTCCCCAGCAACGGCGCCAGAAATCCTTCTTGCTACCTCTTGAGCACTGCGTTGGTTTTCCCTTGAAGAGGAAAGGGTGATGCAGCAAAGTAGCGTAAGTATTTCCCTCAGTTTTTGAGAACCAAGGTATCAATCCAGTAGGAGGCTACGCGCGAGTCCCTCGCACCTACACAAAACAAATAAATCCTCGCAACCAACGCGATAAGGGGTTGTCAATCCCTACACGGTCACTTACGAGACTGAGATCTAATAGATATGATAGGATAATATTTTTGGTATTTTTGTGATAAAGATGCAAAGTAAAATAAAAGAAAAGTAAAAAAGCAACGGAAATAACTAAGTGTTGGAAGATTAATATGATGAAGATAGACCCGGGGGCCATAGGTTTCACTAGTGGCTCCTCTCGAGAGCATAAGTATTTTACGATGGGTGAAGAAATTACTGTTGAGCAATTGACAGAATTGAGCATAGTTATGAGAATATCTAGGTATGATCATGTATACAGGCATCACGTCCGAGACAAGTAGACCGACTCCTGCCTGCATCTACGACTATTACTCCACACATCGACCGCTATCCAGCATGCATCTATAGTATTAAGTTCATAAGAACAGAGTAACGCCTTAAGCAAGATGAGATGATGTAGAGGGATAAATTCAAGCAATATGATAAAAACCCCATCTTGTTATCCTCGATGGCAACAATACAATACGTGCCTTGCTGCCCCTACTGTCACTGGGAAAGGACACCGCAAGATTGAACCCAAAGCTAAGCACTTCTCCCATTGCAAGAAAGATCAATCTAGTAGGCCAAACCAACCTGATAATTCGAAGAGACTTGCAAAGATAACCAATCATACATAAAAGAATTCAGAAGATTCAAATATTGTTCATAGATAAACTTGATCATAAACCCACAATTCATCGGTCTCAACAAACACACCGCAAAAGAAGATTAGATCGAATAGATCTCCATGAGAGAGGGGGAGAACATTGTATTGAGATCCAAAAAGAGAGAAGAAGCCATCTAGCTAATAACTATGGACCCGAAGGTCTGAGGTAAACTACTCACACATCATCGGAGAAGCTATGGTGTTCATGTAGAAGCCCTCCGTGATCGATGCCCCCTCCAGCAGAGCTCCGGAGCAGGCCCCGAGATGGGATCTCACGGGTACAGAAGGTTGCGGCAGTGGAATTAGGTTTTTGGCTCCGTATCTGGTAGTTTGGGGGTACGTAGGTATATATAGGAGGAAGGAGTACGTCGGTGGAGCAACAGGGGGCCCACGAAGGTGGAGGGCTGCTACCTGTTGAGCACTGCGTTGGTTTTCCCTTGAAGAGGAAAGGGTGATGCAGCAAAGTAGCGTAAGTATTTCCCTCAGTTTTTGAGAACCAAGGTATCAATCCAGCAGGAGGCTACGCGCGAGTCCCTCACACCTACACAAACAAATAAATTCTCGCAACCAACACGATAAGGGGTTGTCGATCCCTACACAGTCACTTACTAGAGTGAGATCTGATAGATATGACAGGATAATATTTTTGGTATTTTTATGATAAAGATGCAAAGTAAAAATAAAAGCAAAGTAAAAAAGCAATGGAAATAACTAAGTGTTGGAAGATTAATATGATGGAAAATAGACCCGGGGGCCATAGGTTTCACTAGTGGCTTCTCTCAAGAGCATAAGTATTTTACGGTGGGTGAACAAATTACTGTTGAGCAATTGACAGAATTGAGCATAGTTATGAGAATATCTAGGTATGATCATGTATATAGGCATCATGTCCGAGACAAGTAGACCGACTCCTGCCTGCATCTACTACTATTACTCCACACATCGACCGCTATCCAGCATGCATCTAGAGTATTAAGTTCATAAGAGCAGAATAACGCCTTAAGCAAGATGACATGATGTCGAGGGATAAATTCATGCAATATGATAAAAAAACCATCTTGTTATCCTCGATGGAACAATACAATACGTGCCTTGCTGCCCCTACTGTCACTGGGAAAGGACACCGCAAGTTTGAACCCAAAGCTAAGCACTTCTCCCATTGCAAGAAAGATCAATCTAGTAGGCCAAACCAAACTGATAATTCGAAGAGACTTGCAAAGATAACCAATCATACATAAAAGAATTCAGAAGATTCAAATATTGTTCATAGATAAACTTGATCACAAACCCACAATTCATCGGTCTCAACAAACACACCGCAAAAGAAGATTACATCGAATAGATCTCCACGAGAGAGGGGGAGAACATTGTATTGAGATCCAACAAGAGAGAAGAAGCCATCTAGCTAATAATTATGGACCCGAAGGTCTGAGGTAAACTACTCACACTTCATCGGAGAGGCTATGGTGTTGATGTAGAAGCCCTCCGTGATTGATGCCCCCTCCGGTGGAGCTCCGGAACAGGCCCCAAGATGGGATCTCGTGGGTACAGAAGGTTGCGGCGGTGGAATTAGGTTTTTGGCTCCGTATCTGATCGTTTGGGGGTACGTAGGTATATATAGGAGGAAGGAGTACGTCGGTGGACCAACATGGGGCCCACGAGGGTGGAGGGCGCGTCCAGGGGGGTAGGCGCGCCCCCCTACCTCGTGGCTTCCTGCTTGATCTCTTGACGTAGGGTCCAAGTCTCCTGGATCATGTTCGTTCCGAAAATCACGTTCCCGAAGGTTTCATTCCGTTTGGACTCCGTTTGATATTCTTTTTCCGCGAAACTCTGAAATAGGCAGAAAAACAGCAATTCTGGGTTGGGCCTCCGGTTAATAGGTTAGTCCCCAAAATAATATAAAAGTGAATAATAAAGCCCAATAATGTCCAAAACAGAAGATAATATAGCATGGAGCAATCAAAAATTATAGATACGTTGGAGACGTATCAAGCATCCCCAAGCTTAATTCCTGCTCGTCCTCGAGTAGGTAAATGATAAAAACAGAATTTTTGATGCGGAATGCTACTTGGCGAAGTTCCAATGCAATTCTTCTTATTGTGGCATGAATGTTCAGATTTGATATGATTCAAGATAAAAGTTTAATGTTGACATAAAAACAATAATATTTCAAGCATACTAACTAAGCAATCATGTACGACCCCGGTTTTAGCCAAGCAATTGGTTCATACTTTTAACGCACTTCAGCCTTTTCAACTCTTATGCAATAAATGAGCGCAAGCCATGGATATAGCACTATGGTGGAATAAGGTGTAATGGTAGGGGTTATGTGGGAAGACAAAAAAGGAGAAAGTCTCACATCAACGAGGCTAATCAACGGGCTATGGAGATGCCCATCAATTGATGTTAATGCGAGGAGTAGGGATTGCCATGCAACGGATGCACTAGAGCTGTAAGTGTATGAAAGCTCAAAAAGAAACTAAGTGGGTGTGCATCCAACTTGCTTGCTCACGAAGACCTCGGGCATTTGAGGAAGCCCATCATTGGAATATACAAGCCAAGTTCTATAATGAAATTTCCCACTAGTATATGAAAGTGACAAAATGAGAGACTCTCTATTATGAAGATCACGGTGCTACTTTGAAGCACAAGTGTGGTAAAAGGATAGTAACATTGTCCCTTCTCTCTTTTTCTCTCATTTTTTTATTTGGGCCTTTTCTCTTTTTTGCCTCTTTTTTTTAGTCCGGAGTCTCATCCCGACTTGTGGGGGAATCATAGTCTCCATCATCCTTTCCTCACTTGGGACAATGCTCTAATAATGATGATCATCACACTTTTATTTACTTACAACTTATGAATTACAACTCAATACTTAGAACAAAATATGACTCTATATGAATGCCTCCGGCGGTGTACCGGGATATGCAATGAATCAAGAGTGACATGTATGAAAGAATTATGAACGGTGGCTTTGCCACAAATACAATGTCAACTACATGATCATGCAAAGCAATATGACAATGATGGAGTATGTCATGATAAATGAAACGGTGGAAAGTTGCATGGCAATATATCTCGGAATGGCTATGGAAATTCCATGATAGGTAGGTATGGTGGCTGTTTGGAGGAAGATATAAGGAGGTTTATGTGTGATAGAGCGTATCATATCACGGGGTTTGGATGCACCGGCGAAGTTTGCACCAACTCTCAAGGTGAGAAAGGGCAATGCGCGGTACCGAAGAGGCTAGAAAATTGTGGAAAGGTAAGTGTGTGTATAATCCATGGAATCACATTAGTCATAAAGAACTCATATACTTATTGCAAAAATTTATTAGCCCTCGAAGCAAAGTACTACTACGCATGCTCCTAGGGGAAGGGTTGGTAGGAGTTAACCATCGCGCGATCCCGACTGCCACACAAAGGAAGACAATCAACAAATACTTCATGCTCCGACTTCGTTACATAACGGTTCACCATACGTGCATGCTACGGGAATCACAAACTCCAACACATGTATTTTTCAATTCCACAATTACTCAACTAGCACAACTATGATATTACCACCTTTATATCTCAAAACAATTATCAAGCATCAAATTTCTCATGATATTAATTAAAGAAATTGCCATGCTATTTGAAGACTCTCAAAATAATATAAGTGAAGCATGAGAGATCAATAGTTTCTATAAAACAAATCCACCACCGTGCTCTAAAAGATATAAGAGAAGCACTAGGGCAAAAACTATATAACTCAAAAGATATAAGTGAAGCACATAGAGTATTCTAATAATTTCCGAATCATGTGTGTGTCTCTCAAAAGGTGTGTACAGAAAGGATGATTTTGGTAAACTAATAAACAAAGACTCAAATCATGCAAGACGCTCCAAGCAAAACACATATCATGTGATGAATAAAAATATAGCTCCAAGTAAAGTTACCGATGGAAGTAGACGAAAGAGGGGATGCCTTCCGGGGCATCCCCAAGCTTTGGCTTTTTGGTGTACTTAGATTATCTTGGGGATTCCATGGGCATCCCCAAGCTTAGGCTCTTTCCACTCCTTGTTCCATAATCCATCAAATATTTCACCCAAAACTTGAAAACTTCACAACACAAAACTTAGCAGAAAATCTCGTGAGCTCCGTTAGCGAAACAAAACAAAAGACCACTTCAAGGTACTGCAATGAACTCATTATTTATTTATATTGGTGTTAAACCTACTGTATTCCAACTTCTCTATGGTTTATAAACTCTTTTACTAGCCATAGATTCATTAAAATAAGCAAACAACACACGAAAAACAGAATCTGTCAAAAACAGAACAGTCTGTAGTAATCTGTAACTAACGCAAACTTCTGGAACTCTAAAAAATCAAACAAAATAGGACGACCTAGGAAATTTGTTTATTTATCAGCAGCAATTGGAATCAATATTTTATCACGTTCTAGTGATTTGTAACAATTGTTTTCGTGAACAGAAAGTTTCTGGAAATTACAGCAAGATCAATTAACTATCATCCAAGAAGATCCTATAGGTTTAACTTGGCACAAACACTAATTAAAACATAAAAACACATCTAACCAGAGGCTAGAACAAATATTTATTCTGAAATATAAGTAAAAAGCAAAAAAATAAATTGGGTTGCCTCCCAACAAGCTCTATCGTTTAACGTCCCTAGCTAGGCATAAAAGCAAGGATAGATCTAGGTATTGCCATCTTTGGTTGGCAATTCTTCAATAAGACATCTATCATCCTTTAAAGTTTCTTTCTTTTTAATAATTATCAAGCTTTCAGGACCAAGATCAAAAAATTCATTTGTAGCAAATGGTTCCTTAATGATAGCAAAAGGATTGGGATGAATACTTATAGATTTAAGATCCGCAGTTTCCTTACTAGAGGATTCACCCTTATTTTTAGGAACATACATAAGCTTGGCAATTTTAGTTGGAGGACTTGGAGTATTCTTTACAGAAGAAAAAGCGGTTCCCAAGTTGGTAATGATACCCTCAAGTTTATCAATTCTAGTGGAATCTTGATTTATTCTCTCATTAACTATGGGTTCCTTCTCCTTAATATTTTTCAAAGTGACTCCTACCTTAGATCCATATTGGGTAATTTGGTTGTGGATCGTTTTATCCAGATTTTCAATTAACTCTACGGTAGCAACTTTATTTTCAATAATTTCAAGTCTTAGCATTACATGCTCCAAAGTTAACATAGTTGCATTAACCAAAAGAGGTGGTGAGCCAAATAAATCTATCATAGAATTATAAGAGTCAAAAGTATGGCTACCCAAGAAATTTCCTCCGGTAATGGTATCAAGAATATATATATATATATACCAAGGATTAGCGCCTACATAAAAATTGCGGAGAAGAACGGAAGTAGATTGCTTCCTGGCAGATCTATTTTGAGCATTGCAAATTCTATACCAAGCGTCTTTTAGATTTTCTCCCTCCCTTTGTTTAAAATTTATAACTTCATTCTCGGGAGACAACGGAGAAGATAGAGGACTAGCCATAGCGACAAGCAAACAGAAAATAGGCGAACGAAAAAGAGAGGGCGAATAAAACGGTAACGGTGAAGTGGGGGAGAGGAAAACAAGAGGCAAATGGCGGGAGATAAGGGTTTGTGATGGGTACTTGGTATGTTGACTTTTGTGTAGACCTCCCCGGCAACGGCGCCAGAAATCCTTCTTGCTACCTCTTGAGCACTGCGTTGGTTTTCCCTTGAACAGGAAAGGGTGATGCAGCAAAGTAGCATAAGTATTTCCCTCAGTTTTTGCGAACCAAGGAATCAATCCAGTAGGAGGCTACGCGCGAGTCCCTCGCACCTACACAAACAGATAAATCCTCGCAACCAACGAGATAAGGGGTTGTCAATCCCTACACGGTCACTTACGAGAGTGAGATCTGATAGATATGATAGGATAATATTTTTGGTATTTTTGTGATAAAGATGCAAAGTAAAAATAAAAGCAAAGTCAAAAAGCAACGGAAATAACTAAGTGTTGGAAGATTAATATGATGGAAAATAGACCCGGGGGCCATAGGTTTCACTAGTGGCTTCTCTCAAGAGCATAAGTATTTTACGGTGGGTGAACAAATTACTGTTGAGCAATTGACAGAATTGAGCATAGTTATGAGAATATCTAGGTATGATCATGTATATAGGCATCACGTCCGAGACAAGTAGACCGACTCCTGCCTGCATCTACTACTATTACTCCACACATCGACCGCTATCCAGCATGCATCTAGAGTATTAAGTTCATAAGAATAGAGTAACGCCTTAAGCAAGATGTCATGATGTAGAGGGATAAATTCATGCAATATGATAAAAAAAACCATCTTGTTATCCTCGATGGCAACAATACAATATGTGCCTTGCTGCCCCTACTGTCACTTGGAAAGGACACCGCAAGATTGAACCCAAAGCTAAGCACTTCTCCCATTGCAAGAAAGATCAATCTAGTAGGCCAAACCAAACTGATAATTCGAAGAGACTTGCAAAGATAACCAATCATACATAAAAGAATTCAGAAGATTCAAATATTGTTCATAGATAAACTTGATCATAAACCCACAATTCATCGGTCTCAACAAACACACCGCAAAAGAAGATTACATCGAATAGATCTCCACGAGAGAGGGGGAGAACATTGTATTGAGATCCAACAAGAGAGAAGAAGCCAATAGCTAATAATTATGGACCCGAAGGTCTGAGGTAAACTACTCACACTTCATCGGAGAGGCTATGGTGTTGATGTAGAAGCCCTCCGTGATTGATGCCCCCTCCGGTGGAGCTCCGGAACAGGCCCCAAGATGGGATCTCGTGGGTACAGAAGGTTGCGGTGGTCGAATTAGGTTTTTGGCTTCGTATCTGATCGTTCGGGGGTACGTAGGTATATATAGGAGGAAGGAGTACGTCGGTGGAGCAACATGGGGCCCACGAGGGTGGAGGGCGCGTCCAGGGGGGTAGGCGCGCCCCCTACCTCGTGGCTTCCTGCTTGATCTCTTGACGTAGGGTCCAAGTCTCCTGGATCATGTTCGTTCCGAAAATCGCGTTCCCGAAGGTTTCATTCCGTTTGGACTCCGTTTGATATTCTTTTTCTGCGAAACACTGAAATAGGCAAAAAACAGCAATTCTGGGTTGGGCCTCCGGTTAATAGGTTAGTCCCCAAAATAATATAAAAGTGAATAATAAAGCCCAATAATGTCCAAAACAGAAGATAATATAGCATGGAGCAATCAAAAATTATAGATACATTGGAGACGTATCAAGCATCCCCAAGCTTAATTCCTGCTCGTCCTCGAGTAGGTAAATGATAAAAACAGAATTTTTGATGCGGAATGCTACTTGGCAAAGTTTCGATGCAATTCTTCTTATTGTGGCATGAATGTTCAGATTTGATATGATTCAAGATAAAAGTTTAATGTTGACATAAAAACAATAATATTTCAAGCATACTAACTAAGCAATTATGTTTTATCAAAATAATATAGCCAAAGCAAGTTATCCCTACAAAATCATATAGTCTGGCTATGCTCCATCTTCCCCACACAAAATATTCATGTCATGTACGACCCCGGTTTTAGCCAAGCAATTGGTTCATACTTTTAACGCACTTGAGCCTTTTCAACTCTTACGCATACATGAGCGCAAGCCATGGATATAGCACTATGGTGGAATAAGGTATAATGGTAGGGGTTATGTGGGAAGACAAAAAAGGAGAAAGTCTCACATCAACGAGGCTAATCAACGGGCTATGGAGATGCCCATCAATTGATGTTAATGCGAGGAGTAGGGATTGCCATGCAACGGATGCACTAGAGCTGTAAGTGTATGAAAGCTCAAAAAGAAACTAAGTGGGTGTGCATCCAACTTGCTTGCTCACGAAGACCTCGGGCATTTGAGGAAGCCCATCATTGGAATATACAAGCCAAGTTCTATAATGAAATTTCCCACTAGTATATGAAAGTGACAAAATGAGAGACTCTCTATTATGAAGATCACGGTGCTACTTTGAAGCACAAGTGTGGTAAAAGGATAGTAACATTGTCCCTTCTCTCTTTTTCTCTCATTTTTTTATTTGGGCCTTTTCTCTTTTTTTGCCTCTTTTTTTTTAGTCCGGAGTCTCATCCCGACTTGTGGGGGAATCATAGTCTCCATCATCCTTTCCTCACTTGGGACAATGCTCTAATAATGATGATCATCACACTTTTATTTACTTACAACTTATGAATTACAACTCAATACTTAGAACAAAATATGACTCTATATGAATGCCTCCGGCGGTGTACCGGGATATGCAATGAATCAAGAGTGACATGTATGAAAGAATTATGAACGGTGGCTTTGCCACAAATACAATGTCAACTACATGATCATGCAAAGCAATATGACAATGATGGAGTATGTCATGTTAAATGAAACGGTGGAAAGTTGCATGGCAATATATCTCGGAATGGCTATGGAAATGCCATGATAGGTAGGTATGGTGGCTGTTTGGAGGAAGATATAAGGAGGTTTATGTGTGATAGAGCGTATCATATCACGGGGTTTGGATGCACCGGCGAAGTTTGCACCAACTCTCAAGGTGAGAAAGGGCAATGCGCGGTACCGAGACAAGTAGACCGACTCCTGCCTGCATCTACTACTATTACTCCACACATTGACCGCTATCCAGCATGCATCTAGAGTATTAAGTTCATAAGAATAGAGTAACGCCTTAAGCAAGATGACATGACGTAGAGGGATAAACTCATGCAATATGATATAAACCCCATCGTGTTATCCTCGATGGCAACAATACAATACGTGCCTTGCTGCCCCTACTATCACTGGGAAAGGACACCGCAAGATTCAACCCAAAGCTAAGCACTTCTCCCATTGCAAGAAATATCAATCTAGTAGGCCAAACCAAACTGATAATTCAAAGAGACTTGCAAAGATAACCAATCATACATAAAAGAATTCAGAAGATTCAAATATTGTTCATAGATAAACTTGATCATAAACCCACAATTCATCGGTCTCAACAAACACACCGCAAAAGAAGATTACATCGAATAGATCTCCACGAGAGAGGGGGAGAACATTGTATTGAGATCCAAAAAGAGAGAAGAAGCCATCTAGCTAATAACTATGGACCCGAAGGTCTGAGGTAAACTACTCACACTTCATCGGAGAGGCTATGGTGTTGATGTAGAAGCCCTCCGTGATTGATGCCCCCTCCAGCGGAGCTCCAGAACAGGCCCCAAGATGGGATCTCATGGGTACAGAAGGTTGCGGCGGTGGAATTAGGTTTTTGGCTCCGTATCTGATCGTTTGGGGGTACGTAGGTATATATAGGAGGAATGAGTACGTCGATGGAGCAATGTGGGGCCCACGAGGGTGGAGGGCGTGCCCAGGGGGGTAGGCGCGCCCCCCTACCTCGTGGGTTCCTGCTTGATCTCTTGACGTAGGGTCCAAGTCTCCTGGATCATGTTCGTTCCGAAAATCACGTTCCCGAAGGTTTCATTCCGTTTGGACTCCGTTTGATATTCTTTTTCTGCGAAACTCTGAAATAGGCAAAAAACAGCAATTCTGGGCTGGGCCTGCGGTTAATAGGTTAGTCCCAAAGATAATATAAAAGTGAATAATAAAGCCCAATAATGTCCAAAACAGAAGATAATATAGCATGGAGCAATCAAAAATTATAGATACGTTGGAGACGTATCAAGGGTGCGCCCTGGTGGGTAGGCGCGCACCCCTACCTTGTGCCCTCCTGGTTGATGTATTGATGTAGGGTCCAAGTCCTCTGGATCACGTTCGTTCCGAAAATCACGTTCCCGAAGGTTTCATTCTGTTTGGACTCCGTTTGATATTCTTTTTCTGCGAAACTCTGAAATAGGCAAAAAAACAGCAATTCTAGGCTGGGCCTCCGGTTAATAGGTTAGTCCCAAAAATAATATAAAAGTGTATAATAAAGCCCAATAATGTCCAAAACGGAATATAATACAGCATGGAACAATAAAAAATTATAGATACGTTGGAGACGTATCAAGCATCCCCAACTTAATTCCTGCTCGTCCTCGAGTAGGTAAATGATAAAAACAGAATTTTTGATGTGGAATGCTACTTGGCATAATTTCAATGTAATTCTTCTTAATTGTGGTATGAATATTCAGATCCGAAAGATTCAAGGCGAAAGTTTAATATTGACATAAAAATAATAATACTTCAAGCATACTAACTAAGCAATTATGTCTTCTCAAAATAACATGGCCAAAGAAAGTTATCCCTACAAAATCATATAGTCTGGCTATGCTCTATCTTCACCACATAAAATATTTAAATCATGCACAACCCCGATGACAAGCCAAGCAATTGTTTCATACTTTTGTCATTCTCAAACTTTTTCAATCTTCACGCAATACATGAGCGTGAGCCATGGACATAGCACTATATGTGGAATAGAATGGTGGTTGTGGAGAAGACAAAAAGGAGAAGATAGTCTCACATCAACTAGGCGTATCAACGGGCTATGGAGCTGCCCATCAATAGATATCAATGTGAGTGAGTAGGGATTGCCATGCAACGGATGCACTAGAGCTATAAGTATATGAAATCTCAACAAAAGAAACTAAGTGGGTGTGCATCCAACTCCTTGCTCACGAAGACCTAGGGCATTTTGAGGAAGCCCATCATTGGAATATACAAGCCAAGTTCTATAATGAAAAATTCCCACTAGTATATGAAAGTGATATCATATGAGACTCTCTATCATGAAGATCATGGTGCTACTTTGAAGCACAAGTGTGGTAAAAGGATAGTAACTTTGTCCCTTCTCTCTTTTTCTCTCATTTTTTTATTTGGGCCTTTTCTTCTTCTTTTTTATGGCCTTTTTTTCGTCCAGAGTCTCATCCCGACTTGTGGGGGAATCATAGTCTCCATCATCCTTTCCTCACTTGGGACAATGCTCTAGAAATGATGATCATCACACTTTTATTTTCTTACAACTCAATACTTAGAACAAAATATGACTCTATGTGAATGCCTCCGGCGGTGTACCGGGATATGCAATGAATCAAGAGTGACATGTATGAAAGAATTATGAACGGTGGCTTTGCCACAAATACAATGTCAACTACATGATCATGCAAAGCAATATGACAATGATGGAGCGTGTCATAGTAAACGGAACGGTGGTAAGTTGCATGGCAATATATCTCGGAATGGCTATGGAAATGCCATGACAGGTAGGTATGGTGGCTGTTTTGAGGAAGGTATATGGTGGGTGTATGATACCGGCGAAAAGTGCGAGGTATTAGAGAGGCTAGCAATGGTGGAAGGAAGAAAAGTGCGTATAATCCATGGACTCAACATTAGTCATAAAGACCACATATACTTATTGCAAAAATCTACAAGTTATCAAAGCAAAGTATTACGCGCATGCTCCTAGGGGGGTAGATTGGTAGGAAAAGACCATCGCTCGTCCCCGACCTCCACTCATAAGGAAGACAATCAATAAATAAATCATGCTCCGACTTCATCACATAACGGTTCACCATACGTGCATGCTACGGGAATCACAAGCTTTAACACAAGTATTTCTCAAATTCACAACTACTCAACTAGCATGACTCTAATATCACCATCTTCATATCTCAAAACAATTATCAAGCATCAAACTTCTCATAGTATTCAACACACTCATAAGAATTTTTCTTTTTCTCTTTACTAATCTTGAATGCCTATTATTGTTAAAGCAAACTACCTTGATGTTTTGTAGAACTCTCAAAATAATCTAAGTGAAGCATGAGAGAACAATAGTTTCTATAAACAAAACCACCGCCGTGCTCTAAAAGATATAAGTGAAGCACTAGAGCAAAAACTATATAACTCAAAAGATATAAGTGAAGCACATAGAGTATTCTAATAATTTCCGAATCATGTGTGTCTCTCTCAAAAGGTGTGTACAGCAAGGATGATTGTGGTAAACTAAAAAGAAAAGACTCAAATCATACAAGACGCTCCAAGCAAAACACATATCATGTGGTGAATAAAAATATAGCTCCAAGTAAAGTTACCGATGGAAGTAGACGAAAGAGGGGATGCCTTCCGGGGCATCCCCAAGCTTTGGCTTTTAGGTGTCCTTAGATTATATTGGGGTGCCATGAGCATCCCCAAGCTTAGGCTCTTGCCACTCCTTGTTCCATAATCCATCAAATCTTTCACCCAAAACTTGAAAACTTCACAACACAAAACTCAGCAGAAAATCTCGTAAGCTCCGTTAGCGAAAGAAAACAAAAGACCACTTCAAGGTACTGTAATGAACTCATTCTTTATTTATATTGGTGTTAAACCTACTGTATTTCAAATTCTCTATGGTTTATAAACAATTTACTAGCCATAGTTTCATAAAAATAAGTAAACAACACACGAAAAACAGAATCTGTCAAAAACAGAACAGTCTGTAGTAATTTGTAACTAACGCAAACTTCTGGAACTCCAAAAATTCAGCAAAAATAGGAAGACCTAGACAATTTGTTTATTGAGCAGAAGAAATTGGAATAAATATTTTATCACGTTCTGGTGATTTTTAACAATTATTTTAGTGAACAGAAAGTTTCTGCAATTTTCAGCAAGATCAAATAACTATCATCCAAGAAGATCCTATAGGTTTAACTTGGCACAAACACTAATTAAAACATAAAAACACATCTAACCAGAGGCTAGATCAAATATTTATTCCTAAACAGAAGCAAAAAGCAAAAAAATAAAAATAAAATTGGGTTGCCTCCTAACAAGCGCTATCGTTTAACGCCCCTAGCTAGGCATAAAAGCAAGGATAGATCTAGGTATTGCCATCTTTGGTAGGCAATCCATAAGTGGCTCTCATAATAGATTCATAAGGTAATTTTATTTTATTTCTAGGGAAGTGTTCCATGCCTTTCCTTAACAGAAATTGGAATCTAATATTCCCTTCCTTCATATCAATAATTGCACCAATCGTTCTAAGGAAAGGTCTACCAAGAATAATAGGACATGAAGGATTGCAATCTATGTCAAGAACAATAAAGTCTATGGGAACATAGTTCCTATTTGCAACAATAAGAACATCATTAATTCTTCCCATAGGTTTCCTAATAGTGGAATCCGCAAGGTGTAAGTTTAGAGAGCAATCATCAAAATCACGGAAACCTAGCAAATCGCACAAAGTTTTTGGAATCGTGGAGACACTAGCACCCAAATCACACAAAGCATAGCATTCATGATCTTTAATTTTAATTTTAATAGTAGGTTCCCATTCATCATAAAGTTTTCTAGGGATAAAACTTCCAACTCAAGTTTTTCTTCATAAGATTGTATCAAAGCATCAACGATATGTTTGGTAAAGGCTTTATTTTGACTATAAGCATGAGGAGAATTTAGCACGGATTGCAACAAGGAAATACAATCTATTAAAGAGCAATTATCATAATTAAATTCCTTGAAGTCCAAAAATAGTGGGTTCATTATTATCTAATGTTTTGATCTCTTCAATCCCACTTTTATCAATTTTAGCATCAAGATCTAAAAACTCCGAATTTTTGGAACGCCTTCTAGGAAAAGGTGGATCATATTCAGTCCCATCATTATCAAGATTCATATTGCAAAACAAAGATTTAATAGGGGACACATCAATAACTTTTAGATCTTCATCTTTATTTTCAAAGTTTTCCGGCTTAGCGACCATCTTATTAACTAAGGTGGCTTGCTTATCCGATATTTCAGCTATTAACTTCTCAAGATGAGCAATTTGGGATCTCAAACCATCAAATTCTTCAGACATATCATTGAGCTCTTTATTCATATAACTCATAAAGCTTTTTTGTTCCTTAAGCTCGTTTCTAAAGAAATTATTATGCTCAAATTGTAAGACCATAAAACTCCTGACATTGCCTTCGATCTCTTCCAACCCTTTAAGGTGAAGATCACCAAATTTAGGCAGAGCCATCGTGACAAGCAAGCAATCCAACACACGAGCAAACAAGAAGCAAGCGAAGAAAAGTGAATGGACAAGAGAGAGGGCGAATAAAACGGCAAGGGTGAAGTGGGGCAGAGGAAAACGAGAGGTAAATGGCAAATAATGTAATGCGGGAGATAAGGGTTTGTGATGGGTACTTGGTATGTTGACTTTTGCGTAGACTCCCCGGCAACGGCGCCAGAAATCCTTCTTGCTACCTCTTGAGCACTGCGTTGGTTTTCCCTTGAAGAGGAAAGGGTGATGCAGCAAAGTAGCGTAAGTATTTCCCTCAGTTTTTGAGAACCAAGGTATCAATCCAGTAGGAGGCCATGCACGAGTCCCTCGCACCTACACAAACAAATAAATCCTCGCAACCAACGTGATAAGGGGTTGTCAATCCCTACACGGTCACTTACGAGAGTGAGATCTGATAGATATGATAAGATAATATTTTTGGTATTTTTATGATAAAGATGCAAAGTAAAATAAAAGGCAAAATAAAAGGCAATGGAAATAGCTTGTTGATGGGAGATTAATATGATGGAAAATAGACCTGGGGGCCATAGGTTTCACTAGTGGCTTCTCTCAAGAGCATACGTATTTTACGGTGGGTGAACAAATTACTGTTCAACAATTGACAGAATTGAGCATAGTTATGAGAATATGTAGGTATGATCATGTATATAGGCATCACGTCCGAGACAAGTAGACCGACTCCTGCCTGCATCTACTACTATTACTCCACACATCGACCGCTATCCAGCATGCATCTAGAGTATTAAGTTCATAAGAATAGAGTAACGCCTTAAGCAAGATGACATGATGTAGAGGGATAAACTCATGCAATATGATATAAACCCCATCGTGTTATCCTCGATGGCAACAATACAATACGTGCCTTGCTGCCCCTACTATCACTGGGAAAGGACACCGCAAGATTGAACCCAAAGCTAAGCACTTCTCCCTTGCAAGAAATATCAATCTAGTAGGCCAAACCAAACTGATAATTCGAAGAGACTTGCAAAGATAACCAATCATACATAAAAGAATTCAGAAGATTCAAATATTGTTCATAGATAAACTTGATCATAAACCCACAATTCATCGGTCTCAACAAACACACCGCAAAAGAAGATTACATCGAATAGATCTCCACGAGAGAGGGGGAGAACATTGTATTGAGATCCTAAAAGAGAGAAGAAGCCGTCTAGCTAATAACTATGGACCCGAAGGTCTGAGGTAAACTACTCACACATCATCGGAGAGGCTATGGTGTTGATGTAGAAGCCCTCCGTGATCGATGCCCCCTCCGGCGGAGCTCCGGAACATGCCCCAAGATGGGATCTCATGGGTACAGAAGGCTGCGGCGGTGGAATTAGGTTTTTGGGTCCGTATCTGGTAGTTTGGGGGTACGTAGGTATATATAGGAGGAAGGAGTACGTCGGTGGAGCAACAGGGGGCCCACGAGGGTGGAGGGCGCGCCCTGGGGGGGTAGGCGCGCCCCCCTACCTCGTGCCCTCCTGGTTGATGTCTTGATGTAGGGTCCAAGTCCTCTGGATCATGTTCGTTCCGAAAATCACGTTCCCGAAGGTTTCATTCCGTTTGGACTCCGTTTGATATTCTTTTTCTGCGAAACTCTGAAATAGGCAAAAAAACAGCAATTCTGGGCTGGCCTCCGGTTAATAGGTTAATCCCAATAATAATATAAAAGTGTATAATAAAGCCCAATAATGTCCAAAACAAAATATAATATAGCATGGAACAATCAAAAATTATAGATACGTTGGATATGTATCACCCACCCCCTGGGCGCGCCCCCTGCCTCGTGGACAGCCCGGAGACCCCCTGACTTGTTCCTGACGCCAATACCTCTTATATATACCCAAACTTCCAGAAAGAAACCTAGATCAGGAGTTCCGCCGCCGCAAGCCTCTGTAGCCACCGAAAACCAATCTAGACCTGTTCAGGCACCCTGTCGGAGGGGGAATCCCTCTCCGGTGGCCATCTTCATCATCCCGGCGCTCTCCATGATGAGGAGGGAGTAGTTCACCCTCGGGGCTGAGGGTATGTACCAGTAGCTATGTGTTTGATCTCTTTCTCTCGTGTTCTTGAGGTGGTACGATCTTGATGTATCGCGAGCTTTGCTATTATAGTTGGATCTTATGATGTTTCTCCCCCTCTACTCTCTTGTAATGGATTGAGTTTTCCCTTTGAAATTATCTTATCGGATCGAGTATTTAAGGATTTGAGAACACTTGATGTATGTCTTGCATGTGCTTATATGTGGTGACAATGGGATATCACGTGGTCTACTTGATGTATGTTTTGGTGATCAACTTGCGGGTTCCGTGACCTCGTGAACATATGCATAGGGGTTGGCACACGTTTTGGTCTTGACTCTCCGGTAGGAACTTTGGGGTACTCTTTGAAGTACTTTGTGTTGGTTTGAATAGATGAATCTAAGATTGTGTGATGCATATCGTATAATCATACCCACGAATACTTGAGGTGACATTAGAGTTTCTAGGGTTTTGGTTGATTTGTGTCTTAAGGTGTTATTCTAGTACGAACTCTATGATAGATCGAACGGAAAGAATAGCTTCATGTTATTTGAGTACGAACTCTTGAATAGATCGATCAGAAAGGATAACTTTGAGGTGGTTTCGTACCCTACCATAATCTCTTCGTTTGTTCTCCGCTATTGGTGACTTTGGAGTGACTCTTTGTTGCATGTTGAGGGATAGTTATATGATCCAATTATGTTATTATTGTTGAGAGAACTTGTACTAGTGAAAGTATGAACCCTAGGCCTTGTTTCCTAGCATTACAATACCATTTACGCTTACTTTTATCATTAGTTACCTTGCTGTTTTTATATTTTCAGATTACAAAAACCTATATCTCGCCCATCCATATTGCACGTGTATCAGCATCTCTTCGCCGAACTAGTGCACCTATACAATTTACCATTGTATTGGGTGTGTTGGGGACACAAGAGACTCTTTGTTATTTGGTTGCAGGGTTGCTTGAGAGAGACCATCTTCATCCTATGCCTCCCACGGATTGGTAAAACCTTAGGTCATCCACTTGAGGGAAATTTGCTACTCTCCTACAAACCTCTGCACTTGGAGGCCCAACAACGTCTACAAGAAGAAGGTTGTGTAGTAGACATCAGATGCGTCTGGGAAATGGTTCCAAAGTCGATGTGATCGCGGTCGGCACGCTACCTCTACATCTACCTTCGGGATTAGTTTTAGACCTAAAAAATTGTTATTTGGTGCCAGCGTTGAGCATGAATATTATATCTGGATCTTGTTTGATGCAAGACGGTTATTCATTTAAATCTGAGAATAATGGTTGTTCTATTTATATGAGTAATATCTTTTATGGGCATGCAGCCTTGAAGAGTGGTCTATTTTTGATGAATCTCGATAGTAGTGATACACATATTCATAATATTGAAGCTAAAAGATGCAGAGTTGATAATGATAGTGCAACTTATTTGTGGCACTGCCGTTTAGGTCAAATTGGTGTAAAGCGCATGAAGAAACTCCATTCTGATGGACTTTTGGAATCACTTGATTATGAATCACTTGGTACTTGTGAACCATGCCTCATGGACAAGATGACTAAAACGCCGTTCTCCGGAATTATGGAGCGAGCAACAGATTTGTTGGAAATCATACATACTGATGTATGTGGTCCGATGAATGTTGAGGCTCGCGACGGGTATCGTTATTTTCTCACCTTCACAGATGACTTGAGTAGATATGGGTATATCTACTTGATGAAACATAAGTCTGAAACATTTGAAAAGTTCAAAGAATGTCAGAGTGAAGTGGAAAATCATCGTAACAAGAAAATAAAGGTTCTACGATCTGATCGTGGAGGAGAATATTTGAGTTACGAGTTTGGTCTTCATTTGAAACAATGCGGAATAGTTTCACAACTCACGCCACCCGGAACACCAGAGCGTAATGGTGTGTCCGAACGTTGTAATCGTACTTTACTAGATATGGTGCGATCTATGATGTCTCTTACTGATTTACCGCTATCGTTTTGGGGTTATGCTTTAGAGACGGCTGCATTCATGTTAAATAGGGCACCATCTAAATCCGTTGAGATGACGCCTTATGAACAGTGGTTTGGAAAGAAACCAAAGTTGTCGTTTCTTAAAGTTTGGGGCTGCAATGCTTATTTGAAAAAGCTTCAACCTGATAAGCTCGAACCCAAATCGGAGAAATGTGTCTTCATAGGATACCCAAAGGAGACTGTTGGGTACACCTTCTATCATAGATCCGAAGGCAAGACATTCGTTGCTAAGAATGGATCCTTTCTAGAGAAGGAGTTTCTCTCGAAAGAAGTGAGTGGGAGGAAAGTAGAACTTGATGAGGTAACTGTACCTGCTCCCTTATTGGAAAGTAGTTCATCATAGAAATCTGTTCCTGTGACTCCTACACCAATTAGTGAGAAAGCTAATGATGATGATCATGTAACTTTAGATCAAGTTACTACAGAACCTCGTAGGTCAACCAGAGTAAGATCCGCACCAGAGTGGTATGGTAATCCTGTTTTGGAGGTCATGTTACTTGACCATGATGAACCTACGAACTATGAGGAAGCGATGATGAGCCCAGATTCCGCAAAATGGCTTGAGGCCATGAAATCTGAGATAGGATCCATGTATGAGAACAAAGTGTGGACTTTGGTTGACTTGCCCGATGATCGGCAAGCCATAGAGAATAAATGGATCTTCAAGAAGAAGACTGACGCTGATGGTAATGTTACTGTCTACAAAGTTTGACTTGTTGCGAAAGGTTTTCGACAAGTTCAAGGAGTTGACTACGATGAGACTTTCTCACCCATAGCGATGCTTAAGTCCGTCTGAATCATGTTAGCTATTGCCGCATTTTATGATTATGAAATTTGGCAAATGGATGTAAAGACTGCATTCCTGAATGGATTTCTGGAAGAAGAATTGTATATGATGCAACCTGAAGGTTTTATTGATCCAAAGGATGCTAACAAAGTGTGCAAACTCCAGCGATCCATCTATGGACTAGTGCAAGCATCTCGGAGTTGGAATAAACGTTTTGATAGTGTGATCAAAGCATATGGTTTTATACAGGCTTTTGGAGAAGCTTGTATTTACAAGAAAGTGAGTGGGACCTCTGTAGCATTTCTAATATTATATGTGGATGACATATTGTTGATTGGAAATGATATAGAATTTCTGGATAGCATAAAAGGATACTTGAATAAGAGTTTTTCAATGGAAGACCTCGGTGAAGCACTTATATATTGGGCATTAAGATCTATAGAGATAGATCAAGACGCCTAATTGGACTTTCACAAAGCACATACCTTGATAAAGTTTTGAAGAAGTTCAAAATGGATCAACCAAAGAAAGGGTTCTTGCTTGTGTTACAAGGTGTGAAGTTGAGTCAGACTCAATGCCCGACCACTGCAGAAGATAGAGAGAAAATGAAAGATGTTCCCTATGCTTCAGCCATAGGCTCTATCATGTATGCAATGCTGTGTACCAGACCTAATGTGTGCCTTGCTATTAGTTTAGCAGGGAGGTACCAAAGTAATCCAGGAGTGGATCACTGGACAATGGGCAAGAACATCCTGAAATACCTGAAAAGGACTAAGGATATGTTTCTCGTTTATGGAGGTGACAAAGAGCTCGTCGTAAATGGTTACGTCGATGCAAGCTTTGACACTGATCCGGATGACTCTAAGTCACAAACCGGATACGTGTTTATATTGAACGGTGGAGTTGTCAGTTGGTGCAGTTCTAAGCAAAGCGTCGTGGCGGGATCTACGTGTGAAGCGGAGTACATAGCTGCTTCGGAAGCAGCAGATGAAGGAGTCTGGATGAAGCAGTTCATATCCGATCTAGGTGTCATACCTAGTGCATTGGGTCCAATGAAAATCTTTTGTGACAATACTGGTGCAATTGCCTTGGCAAAGGAATCCAGATTTCACAAGAGAACCAAGCACATCAAGAGACGCTTCAATTCCATCCGCGACCAAGTCAAGGAGGGAGACATAGAGATTTGCAAGATACATACGGATCTGAATGTTGCAGACCCGTTGACTAAGCCTCTCTCACGAGCAAAACATGATCAGCACCAAGACCCCATGGGTGTTAGAATCATTACTGTGTAATCTAGATTATTGACTCTAGTGCAAGTGGGAGACTGAAGGAAATATGCCCCAGAGGCAATAATAAAGTTGTTATTTATATTTCCTTATATCATGATAAATGTTTATTATTCATGCTAGAATTGTATTAACCGGAAACTTAGTACATGTGTGAATACATAGACAAACTAAGTGTCACTAGTATGCCTCTACTTGACTAGCTCGTTGAATCAAAGATGGTTAAGTTTCCTAGTCCTAGACATGAGTTGTCATTTGATTAACGTAATCACATCATTAGTGAATGATGTGATTGACTTGACCCAGTCCGTTAGCTTAGCACTTGATCATTTAGTATATTGCTACTGCTTTCATCATGACTTATACATGTTCCTATGACTATGAGATTATGCAACTCCCGATTACCGGAGGAACACTTTGTGTGCTACCAAACATCACAACGTAACTGGGTGATTATAAAGGTGCTCTACAGGTGTCTCCGATGGTACTTGTTGAGTTGGCATAGATCGAGATTAGGATTTGTCACTCCGATTGTCGGAGAGGTATCTCTGGGCCCTCTTGGTAATACACATCACTATAAGCCTTGCAAGCAATGCAACTAATGAGTTAGTTGTGGGATGATGTATTATGGAACGAGTAAAGAGACTTTCCAGTAATGAGATTGAACTAGGTATTGAGATACCGACGATCGAATCTCGGGCAAGTAACATACCGATGACAAAGGGAACAACGTATGTTGTTATGCGATTTGACCGATAAAGATCTTCGTTGTGACGCCCGGATAATTAAGCTACAGTAATCCCACGCTAATGATGCCACGTCACCACGGTTACTGTTGTTAACCTCGCGATGATTCGAAACCGTTTCAAAATTTAAATTCAAATTAATGTCAATAATAGAAGTTTTCAAAAATTTAAACAAAAATGTTCGGTGGGTGCCAGATATTGCACTGATAATTATTGTGGAGAAAACATATTTTTAGAAAATGCCTAACTATTTTAAAATCATGTAAAACAGAAAAGCAAATGAATAAAACAAAAGAAATTACAAAAAAAACAAAACAAAACAAAAAGAGGAGCCCCCCCACTGGACCCTGGCCCAACTGGGCCAAACCCCAGGCCCAGCCGGCCGCCCTCCCCTTATCCACTCCCCCAGTACCCCCCCCTCACCGACACTTCCACCCACTCCCCCCCCCCCCGAAATATCCCCCTCCTCTGCCTCCCCCGATCTGGATCGGGAGGAGACCACCGCCGCCGACCACCCCGTTGCCGTCGCCGTTGGACGCCGTCGCCGGAGCACTCCCCAGCCGGCCTGCTTCCCCCTCCTCCCCTGCGTGCGTCGTCCCCGTCCCCCCACCCCGAGCCCCGCTGCCCAGACCCTACGCCCGCGGTGAGGCCCTCGGCCGTGCTCATCCCCTCCCCTGCATCGCCGCGCTCCCCGCGTTCGGCCGCGCCCGGGCCGCGCGTCGCCCCACCCGGCGTGCCTACACACGCGCCGTGGCCGCGCCCTCTCCCCCGTGAGCAGCGCCCCTCCTCTCTCTCCGTCGCCCCCGCGCTCACCGTGGCCCTCGCGCCCGTTGGCCGCGCCTGGGCTCGCCCCTGGTCACGCCCGCGACCGCGCTCACTGCGCCCCGCGACCACCGCCCCGCCCTCCGGCTCCCGACGCTTCTCCACCTCGGCCATGGCCTCGCCCTCCCCCGTCTCTCCCTCTGTCCCGTGGCCGCGCCACCGCGCCTGGCCCTCCGCGCCACTCTAACCGCACCGGCGCCACCCCTCGCCTCCACCCGCCGTGGCCCCTGGGCGCGCCGGCGAGCCCCGCCATCGGTGCCCTGGCGTCCTCGTCCCGCCCTGCGGGCGAGCACTCGCTCGGGTGCGCCCGCACCCGTGGACCAAACCCGCTGTGGCCCCTGGGCCACTGCCAGGTGGGGCCTCGCACCCTGAGCCACTGCCCCTGGGCCCGACCCCCCCCCCCCCCGTGGCCCTATGACATATGGGGCCCAGCCCACGCACAGAACGAAAAAGAAAAAAATGATTTAAAAAAATAATAAATAAAAATAAAATATAATAATAATAAATTAATTAATAAATATTAATAAATATATAAAAAACAAATAATAAAAATAAATTTAATTAATTAATTAACTAGATTAATTAAGTTAATTAATCCTGTTTAAATTAATCTAATTAGTTAGTTAATTTAATTAAACAGTAGTTAATTAGCTAACAGCCCTGACAGGTGGGACCCACCTCTTGCCTCTCTCTCTCCACAATTAATGACCTTCAAGCTTTCTTGCCCGATCTCTCTCTCTCTCTAGCCACTCAAACTTGTTGATTTGCTAGGGATTGAAGGAGGAGACCTAGATCTACACTTCCACCAAAGGATATTTGATTCCCCAATACTTTCTTGTGTGGATTTTGTTACTTTTGGGTGTTTGAGCACCCTAGACGGTTGAGGTCACCTCGGAGGCACATTCCATTGTGGTGAAGCTCCGTGGTTTCGTTGGGAGCCTCCAATTCGGTTGTGGAGAGAGCCCCAACCTTGTTTGTAAAGGTTCGGTCGCCGCCTTCAAGGGCACCAATAGTGGAATCACGGCATCTTGCATTGTGTGAGGGCGTGAGGAGAATACGGTGGCCCTAGTGGCTTCTTGGGGAGCATTGTGCCTCCACACCACTCCAACGGAGACGTACTTCCTCTCAAAGGGAAGGAACTTCGGTAACACATCCTCGTCTTCACCGGCTCCACTTTTGGTTATTTCTTACCTTTACTTGTGCAAGCTTACTTCGTGTTGTATTCCTTACTTGCTTGTATGCTTGTTGTTGTTGCATCATATAGGTTGCTCATATAGTTGCATTTCTAGACAACCTACTTGGATGCAAAGTTTAATTTGGTAAAGAAAAGCTAAAAATTGTTAGTTGCCTATTCACCCCCCCCCCCCGTCTAGTCAACTATATCGATCCTTTCAGTGAGCATGGCGAGGTATGTGATGGCCTTTCTATTTTGTCCAGAAGCGTCTGACATATGTCAATCTACCAATCCTTGATGGAATGCTTTAGGTGCAAAGGGGAGGTATCGACGCTCAATATTTGTAACCAATCTTGGATCATATCCCATGGTCTAATGGAGAACCGACACTTGAAGAACAGTTGGTCGACGGATTCTTGCCCACGCTTGCACTAGTAGAAAACTGGGCTTTGGTCACAGGGCAATATTCACATTAGTTCCGGTTCAGTCACGAACCGGGACTAATGTGAGCATTGGTCCCGGTTCGTGCGGCCAGGGGCCTGCTGGGCCTCGTGGGGGCATTGGTCCCGGTTCGTCCGGACCCTTTGGTCCCAGTTGGTGGGACAAACCGGGACCAATGGGCCACGCCCCTGGCCCACCACCCTTTAGTCCCGGTTCCTACCACAAACCGGGACTAAACGGCTGGTCCTAGTTGCGGCCAGTGTTTAGTCCCACCTCGCCAACCGAAGGGCGCTCACACCAGTTTATAAGCTCGTCCCTCTCTGCATTGTTGAGCTCCTCTTAAAGTGAAAATAGATGCCCTTATACAAGGAATTTGACCTAAATTCACAGTAAATTTCATAGAAATTTATTATGAATTTAGGTTGAATTTCCTCTATAAGCGCATCTATGTTCATTTTCTTATATTTATAAAATAAATAAACCTTAATAAAATAAATAAAAATAAATAAACCTTAATAAATAAAATAAAATAAACTATAGTAACTAAAATAAATAAACCTTAATAAATTAAGTAAAAATAGCAGCAGTAAAATAAATAAAAATAGCAGCAGTAAAATAAATAAAAATAAAATAATTTAAGTAAAATACATAAGTAATTAGAAATAAAATAAATAAGTTTTTTGTTGTAAGTAGAAACAAAACAAAACAAATAAAGCAAAAGAGAAAAAAACAGAGGAAAAAAATTATGCCACCTACTGGGCCACCACGGCCTGAATACGACTAGAAACCCATCCATGGGCCAGGATTCAGGCCCGCAGAAGGCCTAGTAGGCCCCACAGGTAAAGAGAACGGTTAGGCCCGAAAGCCTGCAGTTGAGAGGAGTTCGAGAGGGTGGGCGCAGCAGCGCTTATAAACCACTCTCGAGCTCTCTCAACTAGCGAGGTGGGACTAAACTTTTGACGCGGGGCAGCACAAGGCCTTTGGTCCCGGTTGGTGCCACCAACCGGGACTAAAGGGGGCATTGGTCCCGGTTCGTGGCACCAACCGGGACCAAAGGCCTTTAGTCCCGGTTGGTGCCACGAACCGGGACCAATGAGTTCCCTATATATACCCCATCGCCACAGCAGAGCACTCCAGAGTGCTCTGTTTTTTCTGGCCGGTGAGGGGAGGGCATTTGGGTGCTCTAGCTCACCTCCTATGCACATGAGGTGTTCGATGAAATGTCTGAGCCACACTAGTTAATCTTTCTCCTCTCGAAACTCAACCTCCGAGCTCCATTTTTCCCGAGATTTGTCTAGGTTTAGCGGTCCGTCACGTCCCGTCCCCGTCTTCACCGCCGTCGATCGCCCGCGCCGATCTCGTCGCCAGCACCACCGTGGTGAGCCTCTTGTTCTTATCTTCTTTCTGAAAGGAAAAAATTATTACTTTAGATAGTTACTTGTCTAATTTTGTTACTTCTATTATTCCTTCTTATTACATAGTGCGATGGTTTTGGTATCCGCCCCCGTCGGCCCTCGTCCTATCTATGATTCGGATGTGGTATATATTATCTTTTTATAACTATTTGGTTCATTTATTGTTTATGACAAATATAGCGACCAACGTGACATAGATTTTATTTATCTAGGAGGTGGTTGAACCGGAAATTCTAACCGACCCTATTGTCGAGAGGTTAAATTTAGTTGAATAAGAAAACAATTACTTGAAGGAAAAAATAAAAAAATTGAGGAGAAGAAGATGATATTGGAGTTGCATGTTGCGGATGTCGTCGATGATCACAAGATCAAGATGGATGCAATGCGCTTGAAGATTAGAAAGATTAGAAAATATGCCATTCATACCGAGGCTTGGTATCGTTATGCCGTTGGATCAATTGTTACCTTGGTTGCGATTATGATCGCATTTGTTTTCGCATTGAAATGATTTACATAGTTTCAATGTATGGTTTAATTAATTAGATGCTCTGGAGAGCTATATATATGTTGTTAGATGAGAACTATGTATGTACTTTGGTTTTAATGTGATGATGAACTTCTATTAATTTGGTCACTTAATTATCTATTCATGATGTTCTGTAATGGTTTTTGACACACTTAATTATATATAATGCACGCAGATGAACCGGTAATGGATGTATGGTGACAGACACACCTCCGAGTACATTAAGGGCGTGCATGATTTTCTCGAAGTGGCTGAGGCAAACAAGCAGAATGGTTTTATGTGTTGTCCATGCCCCATATGTGGGAATACGAAGTCTTACTCTGACCGGAAAATCCTTCACACCCACCTGCTTTACAAGGGTTTCATGCCACACTATAATGTTTGGACGAGGCACGGAGAAATAGGGGTTATGATGGAAGACGGCGAAGAAGAAGAGGACGATGACAACTATGTGCCCCCTGAATACGGTGATGCTGCAACGGGGGAAGCTGCTGAAGATCAAGAGGAACCAGACGATGTGCCCAATGATGCTACAAGGGGGGAAGCTGCTGAAGATCAAGAGGAACCAGTGCCCGATGATGATGATCTCCGCCGGGTCATAGTCGATGCAACGACGTAATACGAAAGTCAAAAGGAGAAGCTGAAGTTCGATCGCATGTTAGAGGATCACAAAAAAGGGTTGTACCCCAATTGCGAAGATGGCAACACAAAGCTCGGTACCGTACTGGAATTGCTGCAGTGGAAGGCAGAGAATGCTGTGCCTGACAAAGGATTTGAGAAGCTATTGAAAATATTGAAGAAGAAGCTTCCAAAGGATAACGAATTGCCCGACAGTACATACGCGGCAAAGAAGGTCGTATGCCCTCTAGGATTGGAGGTGCAGAAGATACATGCATGCCCTAATGACTACATCCTCTACCGCGGTGCGTACAAGGATCTGAACGCATGCCCGGTATGCGGTGCATTGCGGTATAAGATCAGACGAGATGACCCTGGTGATGTTGACGGCGAGCCCCCCAGGAAGAGGGTTCCTGCGAAGGTGATGTGGTATGCTCCTATAATACCACGGTTGAAATGTCTGTTCAGAAACGAAGAGCATGCCAAGTTTATGCGATGGCACAGTGAGGACCGTAAGAAAGACGGGAAGTTGAGAGCACCCGCTGACGGGTCGCAGTGGAGAAAAATCAAGAGAAAGTACTGGGCTGAGTTTGCAGCTGACCCAAGGAACGTATGGTTTGGTTTAAGCGCGGATGGCATTAATCCTTTCGGGGAGCAGAGCAGCAATCACAGCACCTGGCCCGTGACTCTATGTATGTATAACCTTCCTCCTTGGATGTGCATGAAGCGGAAGTTCATTATGATGCCAGTTCTCATCCAAGGCCCTAAGCAACCCGGCAACGACATTGATGTGTACCTAAGGCCATTAGTTGAAGAACTTTTACAGCTGTGGAATGGAAACGGTGTACGTACGTGGGATGAGCACAAACAGGAGGAATTTAACCTGCACGCGTTGCTGTTTGTAACCATCAACGATTGGCCCGCTCTCAGTAACCTTTCAGGACAGACAAACAAGGGATACCACGCATGCACGCACTGTTTAGATGACACTGAAAGTATATACCTGGACAAAAGCAGGAAGAATGTGTACCTGGGCCATCGTCGATTTCTTCCGACCAACCATCAATGTCGAAAGAAAGGCAAGCATTTCAAAGGCGAGGCAGATCACCGGAAGAAGCCTGCCATGCGTACCGGTGATCACGTACTTGCTATGGTCAATGATTTACACGTAATCTTTGGAAAGGGTCCCGACAGACTAGCTGTTCCGAATGACGCTGAGGGACACGCACCCATGTGGAAGAAGAAATCTATATTTTGGGACCTACCCTACTGGAAAGAGCTAGAGGTCCGCTCTTCAATCGACGTGATGCACGTGACGAAGAACCTTTGCGTGAACCTGCTAGGCTTCTTGGGCGTGTATGGGAAGACAAAAGATACACCTGAGGCACGGGAGGACCTGCAACGTTTGCATGAAAAAGACGGCATGCCTCTGAAGCAGTATGAAGGTCCTGCCAGCTATGCTCTTATGAAAGAAGAGAAAGAAATCTTCTTTGAATGCCTGCTCAGTATGAAGGTCCCGACTGGCTTCTCGTCGAATATAAAGGGAATAATAAATATGCCAGAGAAAAAGTTCCAGAACCTGAAGTCTCATGACTGCCACGTGATTATGACGCAACTGCTTCCGGTTGCATTGAGGGGGCTTCTACCGAAAAACGTCCGATTAGCCATTGTGAAGCTATGTGCATTCCTCAATGCAATCTCTCAGAAGGTGATCGATCCAGAAATCATACCAAGGCTAAGGAGTGATGTGGCGCAATGTCTTGTCAGTTTCGAGCTGGTGTTCCCACCATCCTTCTTCAATATCATGACGCACGTCCTAGTTCATCTAGTCGACGAGATTGTCATTCTGGGGCCCGTATTTCTACACAATATGTTCCCCTTTGAGAGGTTCATGGGAGTCCTAAAGAAATATGTCCGTAACCGCGCTAGGCCAGAAGGAAGCATCTCCATGGGCCATCAAACAGAGGATGTCATTGGGTTTTGTGTTGACTTCATTCCTGGCCTTAAGAAGATAGGTCTCCCTAAATCGCGGTATGAGGGGAGACTGACTGGAAAAGGCACGCTTGGAGGGGACTCAATAATATGCAGGGACGGCTATTCTTGGTCTCAAGCACACTACACAGTTCTACAGAGCTCTACCTTGGTGACCCCGTATGTCGATGAACACAAGAACAGTCTGCGCTCCAAACTCCCGGAGCAGTGTGACGACTGGATTACATGTGAACACATCAGGACTTTTAGCAGTTGGTTGGAAACACATCTCAGAGGTGACACCACTGTTTGTGATGAGTTGTACTCGTTGTCCAGGGGTCCATCTTCGACTGTATTGACTTACAAAGGATACGAGATAAATGGGAATACATTTTACACGATCGTCCAAGATCAAAAGAGCACCAACCAAAACAGCGGTGTCAGCTTTGATGCAGCAACCGAGAGGGGAAAGGACACATATTATGGTTACATAATGGACATATGGGAACTTGACTACGGACATAATTTTAAGGTCCCTTTGTTTAAGTGCAAATGGGTCAATCTGTCAGGAGGCGGGGTACAGGTAGACCCATAGTACGGAATGACAACAGTGGATCTGAACAATCTTGGGTACACTGACGAACCGTTCGTCCTAGCCAATGATGTGGCACAGGTTATCTATGTGAAGGACATGTCTACCAGACCGAGGAAAAGAAAAGATAAGGAAGCGAATACATCATACGATGAGCCAAAGCGCCACATAGTTCTTTCAGGAAAAAGGGACATTGTGGGAGTGGAGGGCAAGACAGACATGTCTGAAGATTATGAAAAGTTTCATGAAATTCCTCCCTTCAAAGTCAAGGCTGACCCAAGCATCCTGATAAACGATGAAGATTATCCATGGTTACGGCGCAATAAGCAAATGACACAAGCGAAGAAAAAGTGAAGACTTTCTCCCGCAACTATTATGATGATACCATGCCAACTTTGTAATAGACGAGTATGATACCATTGTCCGTTTTGTACAAGAAGTGCATCTAGTTTTTGCCGTAACCCTCTCAACTTTCTTGCACATGCTATGTGGATGAAATGATGATACCATGCCAACTTTCAACCTTTTCAGAGTTCATTTGAAATGCTTTGACGCTGATGCGAAGACTACATGATTGGTACAACGATGATGCGAAGACTACATGATTGGTACATGAAAACCTGCAGAGAGTTTGATGGGATGAATACTTTGATGCTGAGAGTTAAACCGGAGCATGACCTCGTTGGAATTGATCTGCTGAATGTTCCATTTGAGGATTTCTTCCAGTTTTACAATCAAAAGGCCCTCGATAAAACAACGATCACTTGCTACTGTCTGTAAGTAGTACTACTTCTGTCATTAAGTCTCTCTATATAGGTCAGCTCTTTCATTGCATGTATTTGTAATTATCCTCACTATATTATGCAGATTGAAGATCGCCGAATTGAAGAAAAGACAAATCGGTGATATTGGGTTCATTAACACAAATCTCATAGATGCATATACGGTTGCAACTTGCTACAATCGTTGGTATTAAATCAAAACAAAGATATAATACTCTTTCCTTACAACTTCAAGTGAGTGTTACTGTCTTGTGCATATTCGGTTTCCCTTATTAGTCCAGGTTATGGTAATGTAATTGATGACTTATGCATGCATGCGCAGCTTCCATTATATTCTCCTAGAGATTAAGCTTGAGCAGGGAGTAGTAACCGTCTTAGACTCGAGACGAAAAGATCCCCAGGACTATGTGAACATGACTCAAATGCTCAAGAAGTAAGTTAAATCGATCATTATCCACCATATCAGCAACTTTGTTCATTTCCTGATATCAAGTAATTTTTTTCTTTGTCTGGCAGGGTTTGGAGAAAATTCACCGCAAAAGCTCCGGGACTGCCGAAGAAGCTGCAATTTAAACACCCGAAAGTAAGTACTATAGTAGCATGTTCCGCGCATCTCCTAGTGATTCAAGCACTAGTTTCATCAATACCATTTAGCATGCTTGCTTATCAGTTTGATTGACCTCTATTTCTTGTAAAGTGGTTGTGGCAGGAACCCGGGAATAATTACTGTGGATACTACGTTTGCGAGTCCATCCGCTACACGACCTGTGAGCGGGGCTACACTGAAGAACAATATGAAGTGCGTAAGCAATAATATTCACAATTTTATTTTATTACCATCATTTGTGTTGAGTTTCATTTATTCATATATATGTATTGACCCCCTTCTTCAAATTAGATGTTTCGGAAGCGGGATGAACTCCTAGCACCAGATCGTATGCGAGGAATTCAAGAGGAATTGGTGGCATTCTTCCTTGACCACGTGATCGCTGAAAACGGAGAATACTATGTGGACCCTGTGTTCCTACGATTTAATTAGGAGATTGTATTATAAGAGATAATCATTGTATATATGTAGCCGGTAGTGTCGGATAGATATACGAGAACTTGTTGTTCGACCAATCACTCGGAGAAGGAGAGGTGGTCGATATCACTTCTCTCTGTATGCATATGTTCATGACGATCTTCTGTTTCCTTCATTTGATTACTAGCTAGCGTGTCTAGTCCTCTCCATACGTATATAGTACGTAGCGTCGACCAAGCATGGAGATAAGAGAGGACACTTCTCTCTATTAATTAGCTAGCTAACACAATATATGAAACACCTAAATTAACCCCCCAAAACCCCTAAACCACCCCCTTTCAAAAAAAACAAAAACCTCAGCTCCTGCCAGCTGCTGATGCGTGGATGCCTATTGGTCCCGGTTGGTGACACCAACCGGGACAAAAGGCCCTGCCTATTAGTCCCGGTTGTTGGCACCAACCGGGACCAAAGGCCCCCTGCCTGGGCTGGCAGCAGCGGCCACGTGGACCTTCTGTCCCGGTTCGTGTAAGAACCGGGACTAAAAGGGTTAGGGCTTTAGTAACGACCCTTTAGTCCCGGTTCGAAAACCGGGACAAAAAGCCCTTACCAATCGGGGTAAAAGCCCCTTTTCCTACTAGTGTTGCAAATAGGGCAGAGGCCAAAGTTTGACCATCCTCTTTTGGCCAACCTATGCGATGTCCATATCCTAGTTTGCACGAACAACCATGTAAAGAACTTGACCTTTGCTGGATCCCATGCCTTCCAAACCGCGTGACCACGGGGGAGCCTGTGGCACCTAAGAATTGCGCCTTGTACGCGGACTCCGCGGAGTAGTGTCCACTATGGTGTATTTCCACACAATGGCTCCTTGGCATTTGCATCAAAAGTGGATACCATGGAGGGTAGCCCGAAGGCTTACAAATTCACCAAAGTGGGTTGAAGGTGAAGTTAGCCCAAATCTTGATCTTGGAGACCCAAGCGTCGTTTTGAGAGGTTCATGCACCTTCCAATTTTTTTTGTGGATGCCGCATATATGAGTGGCACGATATCTTTTGGCTTCGATCTTGGATCCAAGGAGAGTCCCAAAAACGCGCATCCGCGCGCCCGCTCCCACGGTGGTGGTGGTGGATGCGTAGCACAAATTGACGCCCATCTCATCGCAAAGGTTGTCGATGTCCCTCGTGATAAACGCCATGAACATAGCTAGCTTAAACACAATAACATCGTCTGCATAGAGTCTCAAAATAGCGGGCCTTGGATTTTGTGGAGTAGTCCTTTCCTAGTCACCACCTCAAGTATTTTTATTTTTTTTGAAGCGGGATGCAACTTATACAACATTTTTTGCAGATTGCTTTCAGAAGGTTCACTGAATTTGTTCAGTGAGCTTTTCTCACTGTTTCAGGGAGGCTAATAAGGCGGCACATAATCCTGCTAGACGTGTTTATAGTTATATCTCTAAATTGAAAGTGGTGTGAAACGGTGATCCGTCTGGTTTTTCTTTTTTGCCAGATATTCTATTTTGATATAACTGTCATTTGAGTTTGAATAGAGTGCGCTTTCCCTTAAAAAAAATACGTTTCTGAGTTCTTACTGTTGGATACACCCCTCCATGGTTATCCACACAAAAACGTTACAGTGGCTTGATGAAATTTCATCAGCATCCCCTCTGGGTCTCCGCCTCCGGCCAGACATCTCCGCCGCCGTTCTCAGGTTGCGCCCACATTAAAAGTCGGCGGCGAGATCAGCGGGGCATCAGATGGCTGCCGTGCCGCGGCGGTTGAATGAAGCAGGGAGCGAGGGAGGAGGGGTCCGATGTCGCAGTGGACTCTGGGATCCGGCTGCAGCGGCTGGGGCGAAGCGCTGGTTCCGACGGAGGGCGTGGCCGTGAGCATTTGGGTACGGCGGGGTGAGGGGAGACGGCCCGCTTCAGGCGCAGGGGGTCCTCCATGGCTGCCAGGTATTTTTCAGTTCGAACAACCTCAACTGTTCCTGTCTCTGATCTGGGGGAAAAATGGATCCACATTGGAGCTGGATTCACGATCTAAATTCTATGGCCAGAAAAATCCCAAGAATTCTCATTTGGATTTTTTTTTGCAGGTATTGATTTAGGAAGATTCATAAAAGCACTAGCAGACCTGTTGTAAAATACAAATCCGTATTGTCTGGTTTAGGAAGTTCCCAAGTTGGAACATTGTTCCACGACATGGACAGTCAGACCATGGTATGCCCATAAAAAAGCACACGTATTGTGTATTTGTTTTTCATTTTGACCCCTCGAACTTCACAGATGAGGTCTTCCCATTAAAGCTGAGCGTCTGCTCCTTCTTCCAGATCCACTCCATGGCGATGTGTGCTAGTACAAAATATGAGAAAGATGCTTCCTCATAAATTGTATTGCCGCATCAGTTCCTAAACAGGTATATTGGGCTCAGCAGCGACCATCTTTATAATCTTACTGAATTTTTATATTTTCTTCAGTGGATAGCTTTCTACAGGTTTGCATTTTTCACATTTTAAATCTTCGGTTCTATGCTTCCATCAGTTAGTTTCTACCTTTTTTTTCCTCATAGTGTTAATGCCTTTTCCTTGTCAGAGTTATGGGGCTTTAGCTGTCATTTTTTTTGGTTTACACCTGGATGCAGAATTACACAACGCCTACCATGAAACTCCAGTTAATACCAGGACAGAACTGAACAATAACGATTAATCTTGCTCTTCCCTACCTACAATTTCGAAATTTCCTTATGGACGTATGCCCTCCATCGATCAAGCCCAGCAACGAGATTAAATAATTTTCTACAGTTTTGTGCAAATTACTGAAGAAGTAACCTAGGTAGTATATTATAATTAAACCATCATCGCCCAGAGGGTATGTTCTATGATTAAATAGGCGAAGTCGAGCACTCCTATTCTCTTCATTGATGTGTTGGACTGAAAACTTCCTACCCTTCGCGAGCAAGAGGAGATCTTGTATGAAAAACTATCTTTGTTTCTTATCTTTGCACTGGATGCTGGATATGTGTTGTCTTTTATCTGATGATAGTGGAACCCGGCCATAAGGTAGTATGGGAAAAAAACCTCAATTCAGTGTTTCAGTCAGTACGTGGCCATCTGATATGGCCACAAGTTACTTATCATTCATTGATTCTGCAAAGTATTCCTATGTTGACATGTTGTTGATAACTCTGGTTATATGAGATTTGAGTTTCACTCATTTGGAAACTATTTTTCAGGTCAAGTCGGTGTGTCCAGCATATTAGCCGAAGCTAGCTTGTATACTCAGTCTTTGCCGCTTCACTTTCATAAGATGGACCTTCGAGAAAGTACAGTGGTAGAAATGATCCAAAGGGATGACAGGTCAAAGTGGTTGTCATATAGCAATCATAACATAAAATGCTTCACAGAGGGTGAGATAAAAAGAATTACCAGCAACTACGAAACTATCATCGGAAAAGGCGGCTTTGGAGAAGTTTACAAAGGTGTTCTCCAAGATGGAAGAACAGTTGCAGTCAAGAGATTTATGAGTAATATAGAAGAAAATTTTGCAAAAGAGCTGAAAGTTCACTGTGAAATCAACCACAAGAATGTAGTTAGGCTCATAGGCTACTGTGCCAAGGAAAATGCCCTAATGATAGTCAGTGAGTATATATCTAAAGGGAACCTCAGCAATGTTCTTCACCATGAACGCATTCCCATCACGTTGGATACACGACTGCGTATCGCGGCGGAGTGTTCAGAGGCATTGTGCTACATGCATTCACAAATGTATACTCAGGTCATTCATGGTGATATCAAGCCTGCCAATATACTATTAGATGACAACCTCAATGCAAAAATATCTGACTTTGGAATATCAAGACTTGTCAACACAGACTCGACCCTTTTCACTGAGCATGTAATAGGGAGCATAGGTTACATGGACCCTTTGTTTGCTCGCAGCGGGCGTCTCACCCCAAAGAGTGATGTTTATAGCTTCGGAATCGTTCTGGTTGAATTGATTACAAAGAAAAAGGCAACAACAAGAAATGGGGAAACCGGCATAGTTGAATGTTTTACCCAATCTCTTGTAACAGAGAAGAGAAAGGTGAGAGAGTTGTTCGATGTTGAAATCTCAAGCCAGAACAACATGAAGGTACTTGAAGGGGTTGCAAAGCTAGCAGGACAATGCTTGAGAATGGAGGTAGATAGACGCCCTGAGATGCGAGATGTGGCACAACGTCTTCGGGCACTTCAGAAAACTCAAGTTCAAGGAAAACAAACACCAACTATTTTTCCTTGGGGGTGGAGGAACAAGCCAGCAGCCGGGAACAACTGGCAATCTGCTAGCTCAGTCACGCCACAATCTCTCCCATCCAACTTGTGCCGCCATTTCTCACTTCGGGAGATGAAATCTGTGACAAGAAACTTTGATGAGTCACACGTTGTTGCTCAGAGTGGATCTGGTACAGTTTACTATGGAGTGATTGATGGTGGGGCAACCAAGGTGGCTATCAAACCATGCAGAGGTGTGAGTAAGTTCCAGACAGAGATAGCGATGATGGCAAAGCTCCGCCATCATCATCTCGTATCATTGGTCGGTTACTGCAAAGAGAAAAACCAGAGGATACTGATCTACGACTACATGGCTCGTGGCAGCCTGCGTGGGAACCTTTACGCTAACAACACCGAGGAGCCGCCACTTACTTGGAGGCAGCGTCTAGACGTCTGCATTGGTGCTGCTCGTGCCCTGCATTACCTTCACGAGTGTGCCATCATCCCTTTTGTTGTGTCGACAACAAACATTCTCCTAGATGAGAGATTGGTTGGCAAGTTTTCAAGTACAGTCTCTCTGCGGCAGGATAGCACGGATGTGACCCCCACACTGCATATGGGACGTCTGGGTTGTGTCGATCCTGAATTTTACTGCACTAGGCAACTAACACAGAAAACCAATGTGTATTCTTTTGGTGTCGTACTGTTTGAGGTTTTGTGTGCTCGGGCTGCTTATGATCCCTATCTTCCAGAAAGACAAGCGCACTTGGTAGAATGTGCCCTTAGTTTCCAGAAGAAGGGCATCCTTGATCTGATTGTTGATCCCTATCTTGAAGGAAAGATTGCTCCGCGGTGCTTGAAGAAGTTTGTGGATATTGCTGAGAAATGTGTTAGTGATCGTGGTATCGATCGCCCTACAATGCAAGAAGTGCTTGAGAAGCTGGAGATGTGCCTCACAGAACAAAGCGGAAGCCTTGATGATGAGACGCCAGACGATGATGACACTAATGGTCCTTCAAGGACAGATCGCCGGCTGAACCTGGAGATGTACCTTGCAGAAGACGATGATTCCAGCCATTGTGGTTTGGTATCAACCTTCGAATATGATGACATGGAATGTGCTTCTGATGGTGGTGTGGATTCCGATTCCGAATTGCTAATGCCACGATGAGCAGGCAGGAAGTGGTCACCAGTTTTTCCTACTGTCAATACTCCATACGTGTATACTGCAATTTCTGTCCCTTTCTTTTCTGAAGCGAGTATTTTTTTTTATTATGTCTTTCTCATGCTTCCTCGTTATCCGAGTGTTGTAATGGATTTGTCAGGCCGTTCGCCTGCACTATTATGTCCTGTTAGTCTTCCGCTGGCTACAGCTTTCAGTTGGGTCATCATTATGCATAAAACTGGTTCCTTTGTTTCCTCCCTTTGATCATACTGTACTGTACTAGCATCTTGTTCCATCCGAGCGTTAGGGTGCAGAAGAAGCTGGGCAGAAAGCTGAAGCAGCTCAGAAGCGAGAACCCGACAATTCCTGCTATTGCATGGCTATGGAAAACCTGCAATCAGCTCAAGCATAAGATTTTCTTCTGGCTGCTTATCAATAACAGGCTGAATACTAGAGAACTCCTCTAGAGGAAGAGCTTTTTCATTTTCTTATTAAGAACGACATAAATGTTGATTTTCTACTCTCAAAAAAGAAAGGCAGAGGTAAATACTTCAAAGAGGCAGGACTGCACATGTGTCATGTGTGATCAGCATGTTTTAGTGACAAGAGATCACTTGTTCGTTCATCTGCCCAAGTTGGTCTCCCCTGTCTGCAGGTATTCAAAATCAGCTCAGTCAGATAGTTTGCCTGCTCAATCTTCCATTTGCAATGGATGTCATGATACTGATAGCTTGGGCCATTTGGAGCACGAGGAATGCTTATGCTTTCAGAAGGGTTATCCCCAGTCTCTTTGCCTGCAGACGTAGGTTCAGGGAGGAATTTCAGTGGTTACTTCTATAAGAGCAAAAAGAAAATCCTGCTACTCTGCCAGATTGGGTTCAGACTTTCAGATAAGCAGAGCAGGGCTTGCACAAATTCCATATGGCGGAGATCAGCACTGTGGAACGAACTTTTGCAAAGATGAGAGCCGTCCCAAAGATGACGAACGCTGCTGCAATTGACGATTATTCGATTATTAGACATTCCGAGACAGACATCCATTCTTAATCTCATATGGCAGAACTGTCCGACCCAAACACATTTAATAGTTCAGAAATACTAACTGGCGAGCATTCCCTGGGAGGGGGGTGTCAAGCAAACACATTTTTCTGATAGTTTTAGTTGTGACTTGAGATCAAACGGTGGCGGTTTTAGAAGAAAAAATGTCTTCCTCTGAAGAAAATGTTATCCCTCCTAGCAGATGTTCACGGGTTATTGCGGTCCTTAATCATTTTGAATTTCAACACAGACGCCCAGACTATCCATACAATCTGAAATCTCTCAATCTTGAAGGGCAAAACAGAGCGATCCGAATGTGATGTATGCCACGTCGAAACGACAGCTGGGCCCTTCCTCCCTTTTCAAGCAGCCCCCCTCCTCGCTCGAGAAAATTACACGTTTTGTCCCTGAACTCTTTGGCGCACTACGATTTGGTCCCTCAAGTTGAGAAACACACCAATACGATCCTTGTACATGCGAATACGTAACACTCTACGCCCCCCTCAACGGTCGAGTGCATTGGTGCCGCCACGTACCCCCCCCCCCCCCCCCCGCATGTCAGAATCCTTCTGCGGTCACACCCTTGTCGTTTCTGAATAATAACCCACGCTCCACCCCTCCGACGGTGGTGTCATTTTGCTGCTTGGTCCGTTCCGACCGTGCACATTTCGCCGCCCCCAGCCCCACCTAGCTGATGAGTTCGTCTTGCTCGAAAACAACGGCGTTGAGCGGTGGTGCGAGCCGATCGCCGCCGCTGCTTGGAGCAGATAGGGTCGTACGCGGGCCATCTAGTGTGGCTTGGACTGCATTCTCACTGCTCGCCGACTCATTCATGCGATGGGGATACGGCGGCCCTCTCGTGCAGTACGGTGAGCTCCAATGCAGCTCAAACTCCATCGATTTCATTCATTTGGAGCTCAGTTTAGAGCATTTGGCCTTGGTTAGTTTAGTTTTAATCAACATGCATGGACGATTAGAGCTTGCATGGCTAGGGTTTGCTCTGCTGCTTAGGTTTCGGCCAGTTGTATTAAAATTTCAATTTTAACTTGTCTGACAGATGAAGCCTGTGATTTCTACACCGTAGAGCTTGTTTATGGTGGATATTTTTTCCAAAGTGGAGCTAATAGGTCGTAACTCGGTGAAAAAAGAGAGGCACATTTTGATTTCTGTGATGCTTCATAGATTACATTTCGATGTTAGAAAATTTGATAGAGTGGGGTATGAGAGTGCAGGAAGAGTGAAAACATATTTGTTGCTGCCAGGAATGCAAACCAATGAGCAAGGACTGAAGCATATTAAAGACAACAATGACACCTCCTGCATCAAAAGAATTTGTTAGAGAGGGGCACAAATATGTTATGTGTTATCTTGATCATGAGAACGCCATGTGTGCTAATGACTGGGAGAAGGATGATGTGGTTGACAACACTGTTGCAAATCTTTCTCGTTTTGAGTCCAACAAAGACATAAGGGGGGTTGTGGAGGATAGTAATTTGGATCAGTGTGTTAGTCTGATGTCGATACAGAAACTGTCGAATCTCGGGGTAGGGGGTCCTGAGATGTAGGTCTAGAAACAATGGTAATAGGGGCCGAAGGGAGACAATGTTTACTCAGGCTCGGGTCCTCTTGAAGAGGTAAAATCCTATGTCCTGCTTTGATTATATTGATGTGATGGAGTACAGAGTACAAGATGATCTACCTAGAGATTGTATGAATGTGTTCTAAACCCTGAGGCTGGTAATCGTGCCTCCAAACACTAAACCCCTCGGCTTATATATGCACCGGGGTGCCTAGGTTACACACATGGTTGGTTGTCAATACGCCGGCTACAGAGCAATTCTTGAAGTACACGCCAAGTCTTCGAAAGGTTTCCATCTTGGTTACGTCGAGGTTCATAGCTTCGGTGGTCCTTCCTTTAGTGATGGGCGGGCCATAAGCCCGGCCCATGGACTACGGGTCGTACATGTTAGTATCCCTTAGTCCAGGACAACATCACCTGGTATGTGTTAATGATGGCACAAGCAATTTAGTAGTACCCAAGGAAGAACCAAGCAGCAGTGCAATCCCAACCACAAGAACAAGAGCAAGCAGACAAGAAGAACAAGGATTTATCAGTGAGTTTCAGTGAGAGGATTCAGACTATGATCCTGATGATTTGGTTGACGGTGAATATGATTTGGAGGATGGGGATGACAACGTAATCCATGAAGGCAGAGTTGGTGATGAAGAAAACGGGGGAGATTCAAAGGTGAAGGAAAGAAGCTAGAAGAAGATTTCAATTCAGATGATGAACTATGTGGATTTTTTGATTCAGATGTAGGGGCTCCCGGCTGGATTCTGAAGGAAATATGCCCTAGAGGCAATAATAAAGTTATTATTTATTTCCTTATATCATGATAAATGTTTATTATTCATGCTAGAATTGTATTAACCGGAAACATGATACATGTGTGAATACATAGACAAACAGAGTGTCACTAGTATGCCTCTACTTGACTAGCTCGTTAACCAAAGATGGTTATGTTTCCTAGCCATAGACATGAGTTGTCATTTGATTAACGGGATCACATCATTAGGAGAATGATGTGATTGACTTGACCCATTCCGTTAGCTTAGCACTTGATCGTTTAGTATGTTGCTATTGCTTTCTTCATGACTTATACATGTTCCTATGACTATGAGATTATGCAACTCCCGTTTACCGGAGGAACACTTTGTGTGCTACCAAACGTCACAACGTAACTGGGTGATTATAAAGGTGCTCTACAGGTGTCTCCAAAGGTACTTGTTGGGTTGGCGTATTTCGAGATTGGGATTTGTCACTCCGATTGTCGGAGAGGTATCTCTGGGCCCTCTCGGTAATGCACATCACTTAAGCCTTGCAAGCATTGCAACTAATGAGTTTGTTGCGAGATGATGTATTACAGAACGAGTAAAGAGACTTGTCGGTAACGAGATTGAACTAGGTATTAAGATACCGACGATCGAATCTCGGGCAAGTAACATACCGATGACAAAGGGAACAACGTATGTTGTTATGCGGTCTGACCGATAAAGATCTTCGTAGAATATGTGGGAGCCAATATGGGCATCCAAGTCCCGCTATTGGTTATTGACCGGAGACGTGTCTCGGTCATGTCTACATAGTTCTCGAACCCGTAGGGTCCGTACGCTTAACGTTACGATGACAGTTATATTATGAGTTTATATGTTCTGATGTACCGAAGGTTGTTCGGAGTCCCGGATGTGATCACGGACATGACGAGGAGTCTCGAAATGGTCGAGACATAAAGATTGATATATTGGACGACTATATTCGGACACCGGAAGTGTTCCGAAGAAGTTTCGGATAAAACCGGAGTTCCGGGGGTTACCGGAACCCCCCCCCCCCCGAGAAGCTATTGGGCCTTATGGGCCTTAGTGGAAAGGAGAGAGGGAGACCAGGAGGTGGCGCGCGGCCCCCCTTGCCCCAATCCGAATTGGGAAAGGAAAGGGGGCGGCGGCCCCCCTTCTCCTTCCTTCTCTCCACCTCCTCCTTCCCCCCTTCTCCTAGTTGGAATAGGAAAGGGGGGGCAAACCTACTTGGAGTAGGATTGCCCCCCTTGGGCACGCCTCCTCCCCTTGGCCCGCCCTCTCCTCCTTCCCCCCTTTATATACGGAGGAGGGGGGAACCCTAGAGACACAACAATTGATCTATTGATCTCTTAGCCGTGTGCGGTGCCCCCCTCCACCATATTACACCTCGATAATATTGTAGCGGTGCTTAGGCGAAGCCCTGCGTCGGTAGAACATCATCATCGTCACCACGCCGTCATGCTGACGAAACTCTCCCTCAACACTCGGCTGGATCGGAGTTCGAGGGACGTCATCGAGCTGAACGTGTGCTGAACTCGGAGGTGCCGTACGTTCGGTACTTGATCGGTCGGATCGTGAAGACGTACGACTACATCAACCGCGTTGTGTTAACGTTTCCGCTTTCGGTCTACGAGGGTACGTGGACAACACTCTCCCCTCTCGTTGCTATGCATCACCATGATCTTGCGTGTGCGTAGGAAATTTTTTGAAATTACTACGTTCCCCATCAGTGGCATCCGAGCCTGGTTTTATGCGTTGATGTTATGCACGAGTAGAACACAAGTGAGTTGTGGGCGATATAAGTCATACTGCTTACCAGCATGTCATATTTTGGTTCGGCGGTATTGTGAGCTGAAGCGGCCCGGACCGACATTACGCGTACGCTTACGCGAGACTGGTTTCACCGTTGCGAGCACTCGTTGCTTAAAGGTGACCGGCGGGTGTCTGTCTCTCTCACTTTAGTTGAACCGAGTGTGGCTACGCCCGGTCCTTGCGAAGGTTAAAACAACACCAACTTGACAAACTATCGTTGTGGTTTTGATGCGTAGGTAAGAACTGTTCTTGCTAAGCCCGTAGCAACCACGTAAAACTTGCAACAACAAAGTAGAGGACGTCTAACTTGTTTTTGCAGGGCATGTTGTGATGTGATATGGTCAAGACATGATACTAAATTTTATTGTATGAGATGATCATGTTTTGTAACCGAGTTATCGGCAACTGGTAGGAGCCATATGGTTGTCGCTTTATTGTATGCAATGCAATCGCCCTGTAATGCTTTACTTTATCACTAAGCGGTAGCGATAGTTGTAGAAGCATAAGATTGGCGAGACGACAACGATGCTACGATGGAGATCAAGGTGTCGCGCCGGTGACGATGGTGATCATGACGGTGCTTCGGAGATGGAGATCACAAGCACAAGATGATGATGGCCATATCATATCACTTATATATTGATTGCATGTGATGTTTATCTTTTATGCATCTTATCTTGCTTTGATTGACGGTAGCATTATAAGATGATCCTTCACTAAATTATCAAAGTATAAGTGTTCTCCCTGAGTATGCACCGTTGCGAAAGTTCTTCGTGCTGAGACACCACGTGATGATCGGGTGTGATAGGCTCTACGTTCAAATACAACAGGTGCAAAACTGTTGCACATGCGGAATACTCAGGTTAAACTTGACGAGCCTAGTATATAACAGATATGGCCTCGGAACACGGAGACCGAAAGGTCGAGCGTGAATCATATAGTAGATATGATCAACATAGTGATGTTCACCGTTGAAACTACTCCATCTCACGTGATGATCGGACATGGTTTAGTTGATATGGATCACGTGATCACTTAGAGGATTAGAGGGATGTCTATCTAAGTGGGAGTTCTTAAGTAATATGATTAATTGAACTTGAATTTATCATGAACTTAGCACCTGATAGTATTATGCTTGTCTATGTTAATTGTAGATAGATGGCCCGTGCTATTGTTCCGTTGAATTTTAATGCGTTCCTTGAGAAAGCAAAGTTGAAAGATGATGGTAGCAATTACACGGACTGGGTCCCTAACTTGAGGATTATCCTCATTGCTGCACAGAAGAATTACGTCCTGGAAGCACCGCTGGGTGCCAGGCCTGCTGCAGGAGCAACACCAGATGTTATGAACGTCTGGCAGAGCAAAGCTGATGACTACTCGATAGTTCAGTGTGCCATGCTTTACGGCTTAGAACCGGGTCTTCAATGACGTTTTGAACGTCATGGAGCATATGAGATGTTCCAGGAGTTGAAGTTAATATTTCAAGCAAATGCCCGGATTGAGAGATATGAAGTCTCCAATAAGTTCTACAGCTGCAAGATGGAAGAGAATAGTTCTGTCAGTGAGCATATACTCAAAATGTCTGGGTATAACAATCACTTGATTCAACTGGGAGTTAATCTTCCGGATGATAGCGTCATTGACAGAATTCTTCAATCACTGCCACCAAGCTACAAGAGCTTCGTGATGAACTATAATATGCAAGGGATGAATAAGACGATTCCCGAGCTCTTCGCAATGCTAAAGGCTGCGGAGGTAGAAATCAAAAAGGAGCATCAAGTGTTGATGGTCAATAAGACCACTAGTTTCAAGAAAAAGGGTAAAGGGAAGAAGAAGGGGAACTTCAAGAAGAACAGCAAACAAGTTGCTGCTCAGGAGAAGAAACCCAAGTCTGGACCTAAGCCTGAGACTGAGTGCTTCTACTGCAAGCAGACTGGTCACTGGAAGCGGAACTGCCCCAAGTATTTGGCGGATAAGAAGGATGGCAAGGTGAACAAAGGTATATGTGATATACATGTTATTTATGTGTACCTTACTAATGCTCGCAGTAGCACCTGGGTATTTGATACTGGTTCTGTTGCTAATATTTGCAACTCGAAACAGGGGCTACGGATTAAGCGAAGATTGGCTAAGGACGAGGTGACGATGCGCGTGGGAAATGGTTCCAAAGTCGATGTGATCGCGGTCGGCACGCTACCTCTACATCTACCTTCGGGATTAGTTTTAGACCTAAATAATTGTTATTTGGTGCCAGCGTTAAGCATGAACATTATATCTGGATCTTTTTTGATGCGAGACAATTATTCATTTAAATCAGAGAATAATGGTTGTTCTATTTATATGAGTAATATCTTTTATGGTCATGCACCCTTGAAGAGTGGTCTATTTTTGTTGAATCTCGATAGTAGTGATACACATATTCATAATATTGAAGCCAAAAGATGCAGAGTTGATAATGATAGTGCAACTTATTTGTGGCACTGCCGTTTAGGTCATATCGGTGTAAAGCGCATGAAGAAACTCCATACTGATGGACTTTTGGAACCACTTGATTATGAATCACTTGGTACTTGCGAACCGTGCCTCATGGGCAAGATGACTAAAACGCCGTTCTCCGGAACTATGGAGAGAGCAACAGATTTGTTGGAAATCATACATACAGATGTATGTGGTCCGATGAATATTGAGGCTCGTGGCGGATATCGTTATTTTCTCACCTTCACAGATGATTTGAGAAGATATGGGTATATCTACTTAATGAAACATAAGTCTGAAACATTTGAAAAGTTCAAAGAATTTCAGAGTGGAGTTGAAAATCATCGTAACAAGAAAATAAAGTTTCTACGATCTGATCGTGGAGGAGAATATTTGAGTTATGAGTTTGGTCTTCATTTGAAACAATGCGGAATAGTTTCGCAACTCACGCCACCCGGAACACCACAGCGTAATGGTGTGTCCGAACGTCGTAATCGTACTTTACTAGATATGGTGCGATCTATGATGTCTCTTACTGATTTACCGCTATCGTTTTGGGGTTATGCTTTAGAGACGGCTGCATTCACGTTAAATAGGGCACCATCAAAATCCGTTGAGACGACGCCTTATGAACTGTGGTTTGGCAAGAAACCAAAGTTGTCGTTTCTTAAAGTTTGGGGCTGCGATGCTTATGTGAAAAACTTCAACCTGATAAGCTCGAACCCAAATCGGAGAAATGTGTCTTCATAGGATACCCAAAGGAGACTATTGGGTACACCTTCTATCACAGATCCGAAGGCAAAACTTTTGTTGCTAAATTCGGAATTTTCTGGAGAAGGAGTTTCTCTCGAAAGAAGTGAGTGGGAGGAAAGTAGAACTTGATGAGGTAACTGTACCTGCTCCCTTATTGGAAAGTAGTTCATCACAGAAACTAGTTTCTGTGACACCTACGCCAATTAATGAGGAAGTTAATGATGATGATCATGAAACTTCAGACCAAGTTATTACTGAACCTCGTAGATCAACCAGAGTAAGATCCGCACCAGAGTGGTACGGTAATCCTGTTCTGGAGGTTATGTTACTAGAACATGACGAACCTACGAACTATGAAGAAGCGATGGTGAGCCCAGATTCCGCAAAATGGCTTGAGGCCATGAAATCTGAGATGGGATCCATGTATGAGAACAAAGTATGGACTTTGGTTGACTTGCTCGATGATCGGCAAGCCATTGAAAATAAATGGATCTTCAAGAAGAAGACTCACGCTGACGGTAATGTTACTGTCTATAAAGCTCGACCTATTGCGAAAGGTTTTCGACAAGTTCAAGGGATTGACTACGATGAGACCTTCTCACCCGTAGCGATGCTTAAGTCTGTCCGAATCATGTTAGCAATTGCCGCATTTTATGATTATGAAATTTGGCAAATGGATGTCAAAACTGCATTCCTGAATGGATTTCTGGAAGAAGAGTTGTATATGATGCAACCGGAAGGTTTTGTCGATCCAAAGGAAGCTAACAAAGTGTGCAAGCTCCAGCGATCCATTTATGGACTGGTGCAAGCCTCTCGGAGTTGGAATAAACGCTTTGATAGTGTGATCAAAGCATTTGGTTTTATATAGACTTTTGGAGAAGCCTGTATTTACAAGAAAGTGAGCGGGAGCTCTATAGCATTTCTGATATTATATGTGGCTGACATATTGCTGATTGGAAATGATATATAATTTCTGGATAGCATAAAGGGATACTTGAATAAGAGTTTTTCAATGAAAGACCTCGGTGAAGCTGCGTATATATTGGGCATCAAGATTTATAGAGATAGATAAGGACGCTTAATTGGACTTTCACAAAGCACATACTTTGACAAAGTTTTGAAAAAGTTCAAAATGGATCAAGCAAAGAAAGGGTTCTTGCCTGTGTTACAAGGTGTGAAATTGAGTAAGACTCAATGCCCGACCACTGCAGAAGATAGAGAGAAGATGAAAGATGTTCCCTATGCTTCAGCCATAGGTTCTATCATGTATGCAATGCTGTGTACCAGACCTGATGTATGCCTTGCTATAAGTCTAGCAGGAAGGTACCAAAGTAATACAGGAGTGGATCACTGGACAACGGTCAAGAAGATCCTGAAATACCTGAAAAGGACTAAGGATATGTTTCTCGTATATGGAGGTGACAAAGAGCTCATCGTAAATGGTTACGTTGATGCAAGCTTTGACACTGATCCGGACGATTCTAAATCGCAAACCGGATACGTGTTTACATTGAACGGTGGAGCTGTCAGTTGGTGCAGTTCTAAACAAAGCGTTGTGGCGGGATCTACATGTGAAGCGGAGTACATAGCTGCTTCGGAAGCAGCAAATGAAGGAGTCTGGATGAAGGAGTTCATATCCGATCTAGGTGTCATACCTAGTGCATCGGGTCCAATGAAAATCTTTTGTGACAATACTGGTGCAATTTCCTTGGCAAAGGAATCCAGATTTCACAAGAGAACCAAGCACATCAAGAGACGCTTCAATTCCATCCGGGATTTAGTCTAGGTGGGAGACATAGAAATTTGCAAGATACATACGGATCTGAATGTTGCAGACCCGTTGACTAAGCCTCTTCCACGAGCAAAACATGATCAGCACCAAGGCTCCATGGGTGTAAGAATCATTACTGTGTAATCTAGATTATTGACTCTAGTGCAAGTGGGATACTGAAGGAAATATGCCCTAGAGGCAATAATAAAGTTATTATTTATTTCCTTATATCATGATAAATGTTTATTATTCATGCTAGAATTGTATTAACCGGAAACATGATACATGTGTGAATACATAGACAAACAGAGTGTCACTAGTATGCCTCTACTTGACTAGCTCGTTAATCAAAGATGGTTATGTTTCCTAGCCATAGATATGAGTTGTCATTTGATTAACGGGATCACATCATTAGGAGAATGATGTGATTGACTTGACCCATTCCGTTAGCTTAGCACTTGATCGTTTAGTATGTTGCTATTGCTTTCTTCATGACTTATACATGTTCCTATGACTATGAGATTATGCAACTCCCGTTTACCGGAGGAACACTTTGTGTGCTCCCAAACGTCACAACATAACTAGGTGATTATAAAGGTGCTCTACAGGTGTCTCCGAAGGTACTTGTTGGGTTGGCGTATTTCGAGATTGGGATTTGTCACTCCGATTGTCGGAGAGGTATCTCTGGGCCCTCTCGGTAATGCACATCACTTAAGCCTTGCAAGCATTGCAACTAATGAGTTTGTTGCGAGATGATGTATTACAGAACGAGTAAAGAGACTTGTCGGTAACGAGATTGAACTAGGTATTAAGATACCGACGATCGAATCTCGGACAAGTAACATACCGATGACAAAGGGAACAACGTATGTTGTTATGCGGTCTGACCGATAAAGATCTTCGTAGAATATGTGGGAGCCAATATGGGCATCCAGGTCCCGCTATTGGTTATTGACCGGAGACGTGTCTCGGTCATGTCTACATAGTTCTCGAACCCGTAGGGTCCGCACGCTTAACGTTACGATGACAGTTATATTATGAGTTTATATGTATTGATGTACTGAAGGTTGTTCGGAGTCCCGGATGTGATCACGGACATGACGAGGAGTCTCGAAATGGTCGAGACATAAAGATTGATATATTGGACGACTATATTCGGACACCGGAAGTGTTCCGGAGAAGTTTCGGATAAAACCGGAGTTCCGGGGGTTACCGGAACCCCCCCCCCCACCCGGGAAGCTATTGGGCCTTATGGGCCTTAGTGGAAAGGAGAGAGGGAGACCAGGAGGTGGCGCGCGGCCCCCCTTGCCCCAATCCGAATTGGGAAAGGGAAGGGGGCGGGGGCCCCCCTTCTCCTTCCTTCTCTCCACCTCCTCCTTCCCCCCTTCTCCTAGTTGGAATAGGAAAGGGGGGGCAAACCTACTTGGAGTAGGATTGCCCCCCTTGGGCGCGCCTCCTCCCCTTGGCCGGCCCTCTCCTCCTTCCCCCCTTTATATACGGAGGAGGGGGGCACCCTAGAGACACAACAATTGATCTATTGATCTCTTAGCCGTGTGCGGTGCCCCTCCACCATATTACACCTTGATAATATCGTAGCGGTGCTTAGGCGAAGCCCTGCGTCGGTAGAACATCATCATCGTCACCACGCCGTCATGCTGACGAAACTCTTCGTCAACACTTGGCTGGATCGGAGTTCGAGGGACGTCATCCAGCTGAACGTGTGCTGAACTCGGAGGTGCCGTACGTTCGGTACTTGATCGGTCGGATCGTGAAGACGTACGACTACATCAACCGCGTTGTGTTAACGTTTCCGCTTTCGGTCTACGAGGGTACGTGGACAACACTCTCCCCTCTCGTTGCTATGCATCACCATGATCTTGCGTGTGCGTAGGAATTTTTTTGAAATTACTACGTTCCCCATCAGATTCGATGGGCGAAGACGACAAGGAGGACAATGACGGAGCTCGGGGACAAGTTTTTAGGGCACGAAGACGACGGGAAGCGCAGGAATGGTGGAGACCATGGTGATGGCGGTTGTGGTTATGGGTGGAATCGACAAGGGAGAGAGCGAGGGGGAAAGTGAGGAGTCTATGTTTCGCAGGGGGGTCGACGATGACCTAGTAGACGCCGGGGAGGGCTGGATGGCTGCCCCGTGGCCATCCAGGGCCATGGACGTGCGCGCGACGTCCAGCGCGCCTCCTGTGAACAGGAGGAAGATGATGGATGGGGAAGTTGGGCTGGGTGAGGGAGTCCTGGGCTAAGGGGTCCTCGGGCGTCCGGCCTGTTAGCCATGGGCCGGACTGATGGGCTGTGAAGATACCAAGACCGAAGACTCTACCCGTGTCCGGATGGGACTCTCCTTGGCGTGGAAGGCAAGCTTGGCGACCAAACATGAAGATTCATTTCTCTATAACCGACTCTGTACAACCCTAGTCCCCTCCGGTGTCTATATAAACCAGAGGGCTTAGTCCGGAAAGAGATATAGTCATACATGCTAGACTTCTAGGGTTTTAGCCATTACGATCTTGTGGTACATCAACTCTTGTAATACTCATATTCATCAAGATCAATCAAGCAGTAAGTATGGTATTACCTCCATAGAGAGGGCCTGAACCTGGGTAAACATTGTGTCCCCCGTCTCCTGTTACCATCGACCTTAGACGCACAGTTCGGGACCCCCTACCCGAGATCCGCCGGTTTTGACACCGACATTGGTGCTTTCATTGAGAGTTCCACTGTGCCGTCCCCAAAAGGTTTGATGGCCCCTTCAATCATCCACAACAATGTTGTCCAAGGAGAGGTTTTCCTCCCCGAACAGATCTTCGTGTTCGGCGGCTTCGCACTGCGGGCCAACTCGCTTGGCCATCTGGAGCAGATCGATAGCTACGCCCCTGGCCGTTAGGTCAAATTCGGGAGCTTGAACTACGTCGCGGATATCCGTGGAGACTTGATCTTTGACAGATTCGAGACCACGACAGTCGCTCCTCGTCACCACGATGAACATGACTTAAATCCGTCATCGGGCCGTACCCAGGAAATTGCACCTGTAACCGCTCTGGCCTTAGATTCGGAGCAGATCACGCCATCCGAGGACGGGAAGCTCAACCCCGCCACGGAACCGCAGATTCCGCGGTGTTGGAGCCGCACACAGACCTAACCTTGGGTGATGTCTGTGTCACCGGAACCTCGGACTCGTTTCCGGCTATAAGTTCTGATCATGTGCGTCCGCGTATGTCGTGCTGGATCGGTCATTGATCGCCGAATTCAGCGCCGCGGACATCTTCCGGCACTCGCCTTTAGGCGACGTGCTGAACTCATTAAAAAATATGTCCTTAGCGGGGGACTCACAGCCGAATTATGTCCGGTTCGAACTGGAAGCTGATGATGGAGAATTTTGCTTCCCACCCGCCACCCACTTCATAGCCACTGTCGAGGACTTAACCGACATGCTCGATTACGGCTCCGAAGACATCGAAGGTATGGACGATGATGCCGATGAGGAGCAGGGCCAAAACCCGCCGTTTACCGGACGCTGGACGGCCACTTCTTCGTATGACGTGTACATGGTAGATACACCCAAAGAAACTAACGATAATGACAAAGAAGATCCAGTCGAGGATAAACCTCCCGAGACACACCCAAAGCGTCGGCGTCATCGGCGCCACTCTAAGTCACTCGTGCAAAAGACAGCAATACCGGCACCGGAGAAAACAATACTCCGGACGATGCCAAAGATAATGAAGACCCCGTTGAGGCAACCTCTGAATAGGAGGAACAGGAAGACGGGCAAGTTAGCCCTGATGAACAGGCCGAACACAACGACTCGGAGGACAGTAATTATCTTCCACTCTCCGAGGATGAGGTGAGCCTCGGCAACAAGGATTTTATCGTGCCTGAGGAACCTCTCGAGTAGGAGCGCTTCAAGCACCGGCTAATAGCCACTGCAAGGAGCCTGAAAAACAAGCAGCAGCAGCTTCAAGCTGACCAAGATCTGCTCAACGACAGATGGACTGACGTCCTGGCAGCCGAAGAATAAGGCCCCAAGCGCCCAGCCAAGAGTTACCCGACGCGCAAATTGCTACCTCAGTTCGATGAGGAGGCGCCGGAGCCCGTACCTTCCTCGCGCAATGCGGCCGACCGACCACCACGCGGTCGGAACAATGCGGCTAACCGACCACCACGCAGTCGGGATAAATTGGCAACTCAAGCCGAACAGCAGCCCGCCCCACCTCAACGTAAAAACAGAGATAATACAGCTCGGGGATATACACATGACCTTCGGCAGGACCTGGACAGTAGAGCAAGACATACCAGATCGATCTACGGATCGCGTGGACGTGCCTCAACACGCAACGACGGCCATCTATTCGGACGTGACAAACCTAGTCACGCCCGGGCCGAAAACCGCACACGGACTCCATCGGAGCTACGTCACGATGCGGCCTGATATAGAGGCGCCGCACACCCTCTTTGCTTCACTGATGAAGTAATGGATCATGAATTCCCAGAAGGGTTTAAACCCGTGAATATTGAATCATATGATGGAACAACTGATCATGCGGTATGGATCGACGATTTTATTCTCCACATCCATATGGCCCGCGGAGATGACCTTCACACCATCAAATACCTCCCACTAAAACTCAAAGGACCAGCTCGGCACTGGTTGAACAGTCTGCCTGAAAACTCTATTGGCAGCTGGGAGGATCTGGAAGACGCATTCCGCGACAACTTCCAAGGTACATATGTCCGGCCACCAGATGCCGATGACTTAAGTCACATTGTCCAGCAGCGCAGAGAGTCAGCCAGGAAGCTCTGGACTAGGTTCTTAGTTAAAAAGAGCCAAATTGTAGACTGCTCGGACGCAGAAGCCCTAGCGGCCTTCAAACACAGCGTCCGAGACGAGTGGCTCGCCCGCCACCTCAGTCAGGAAAAACCAAAATCCATGTCAGCCCTTACCGCTCTGATGACCCGCTTTTGCGCGGGAGAATACAGCTGGCTCGCTCGTAGAAGCAACTACGCCAGTGATCTGGGCACTTCCGAAGTTCGAGACAGCAATGGGAAGCCGCGACCCAATAAACACAAACGTCGCAATAATAATGAGGAAACGCACGACACGGCGGTAAACGCCGGATTCAGCGGCCCCAAACCCGGCCAACGGAAAAAGCCATTTACGGAAAATAAAGACGGACCATCCAATTTAGACAAGATATTGGATAGGCCCTACCAGATTCATGGCCACCCCGATAAACCAGCTAATCACACCAACAGAAGCTGTTGGGTCTTCAAACAGGCTGGCAAGTTAAACGCTGAACACAAGGGGAAGAGGCCGCCCGGCGACAGCGATGACGAAGAGAATCACCAACCAAACACCGGGGGTCAGAAGCAGTTTCCCCCCGAAGTAAAAACAGTGAACATGGTATACGTGACACACACCCCTACAGGATAACGCACAGAATGCTCCCTCCGTACAAAGGATCATACTACGGCTACCTCAGCCGAACTATACAATGGCCTTATCACACCGCATACCTCGTCGGCCATTAAGCCGCCAGTCTCCATTCAACATGACTGATCAATGTCCATGTTGGACTAGCAGTTCGGCTTCCGCCGTTTGCCTAATATAACTGCGAGGTCTGTACCGTGCATACATAATTATGCACTCAAAATACCATGGGCATCGGCGGAAGCACAGTACGGACGGGCCTGCAAGTACTCCCATAACCTCCCCTTTTTTTTCTAACTACCTTTTCTTTTTCATTATCCTCTCCACAGGTGGCTCAATGGCTGGCCACGGACTCTACCGGAGTTCGGGTTCGTATACTCACCCAAAGGCTATTCCCATCAAGGAATCCCTTCACCGAGGACAGGCGGCGCAGACGTGCGACAGGAGGTCCAAAATAACTTTTTGTAGACCGCACTCTCTATTTCGAGCCTGTAAAGTGCCTTTTTCCTCAGCCTTCGACCCCTGGCATGTCAAAACTCGGGGTTGCGGCTTTGTTATCTATAAAATAACGATTGGCATATCACTCAGGTCCCAGTAAAACATAATCCGCATCCAGTATTCGCTTTTTTTAAAGAACTGAATTTTACTCATGTGGTTGTTTCACACATACACCTCGGCAAAATTTGCTAGGGGCTCGGTATGGGAACAAATGAGTTGCCGACAAGTCCAAACAGCTCTATAGCGCACTTCGGCATTGCGAGTTTGGCCTTATATGCATCAGCTCTGAATAATGTCTTGGGTCAATGGTTGGGTTGCCCGGCTCCTGTGCTTGCTACCTTACGTTCCGCTCTATCGGCTAGGGTAGTAAAGGGAGAACTACTGCGATTGTGCTTCTGGTTCATCTGGTCAACCACCTCAGTAGAGAAAGCCGAAAGCTGACTGTCATGATGCGGCGAGAGCTGGTCAACCACTCGACGACTTATCGGAATCTTTTGCGATTCCCTCCGTGTTATACGAAGGACCTTTTTCTTCAGGTCATATATGTAACGCATCATATTGGAATAAGTCGCATACATAACAGGGGCTATATCTTAGACCCACCATAAAACTCCTATGGCTAAGTGAAAGTGTTAACGCCCTATAGTCTGATTGCCTAGTTCGCCGCATTGACACCTCCTTCATGGACCAAGACGTTGGGTTAAGAGTGATCAAATGCCTTTCTGAACACCCCCGTATTTCATACGAGGGGGCTGAAGCCGACGACTGGAAAACTTTCAGACCATACCAAAAATGGCCGCACATGAGGAACAAAAGTTTTTAGGCGAAACTAAAACAGAAAATAGCTTTATTATGATATTGTCTTTTACAATATCCATACACTTCACTCGAATATTATGTCTTTTGAGCATTGACCCTCTATCAAGCGGGCAGCCTCTAAGACATCCTCGAAATAATGCTCTGGTGCGTGATGGTCCTTGCCCTTGGGTGGACTCTTCGCTGCAACATCGATGGCCTTCATCTTCGTCCAGTATATCTTAACACGGGCAAAGGCCATCCATGCACCTTCAATGCACGTTGACCTCTTAACGGCATCGATACGCGACACCGCGTCAGCAAGTCGCCGCACCAAACCAAAATAACTATCCAGAATTGGCTCGGTCGGCCACAGCCGGACCACGACGTCCTTCATGGCAGCGCCGGATATCCGGTGAAGCTCAGCCCATTGGGTCATCTGTTCGTTCAGCAACAGCGGGCGCTTTGACGCACCGAATTGTGACCAGAAAAGCTTCTCCGTTACATACCCTTCTAGCGCTTGGTAAAACTGCGCCGCATCAGAAGCACTCTTCGGCAAATCCAATAAAGCGTCTGGAGAACTCCACACTTGATTAAGCGGGGCATAATTCGGATCGCCGAACTTAGTTTGTAATAAAAATGGCTTACCAGCCGCGATCTCCCTAGCTTGCCGGATCTCCTCCTGGGCTGCTCTAGATTCGGACCGCGCTTCTTTTGCCTCTCGTAAGGCCTTGTCAAGATCAGCCGTTTTGGCTTTATGATCCTTCTCGAGGAATTCACAGCGGCTAACGGCATCCTTTAGTTCACACGCCATCGTGGATATTTTCTCCTTGTTTTGGCGCTGAGCAGCCTGTTCGGCCTTCAACTCGGGAGATGCCTTTTTGGCAGCCGCATTACTAAACCAGGCCTGCTCCTTGGCCCGGGCTAGCTCCACCCGAAGAATCTCAACTGCGGATGCACCATCTGCAGTCATGCATATCTCAGTATACAATCTTCAGAGTCACGCTTATATTATAAGCATGTACATGTAATGACTGCCCCAAATACATACCTTGCGACTCGTCAAGACGCCTATTGATAAGCGTAGTGTCATCTCCCGCCATATCAAGCTTCCGCTGTAGATCGGCAACTTCTATAGTCCGGGCGGTCGCCAGGGAGGTAACAGCCTGTGTTCCAATTAATCAGATTATTTCCTGGGCATATCTTTTTTGATCCTCTGATCGCCTCCCTTGGGAAGCCAATCCGAGTCTCAGGGGCTACTATCTATACACAGGTGCATTTTGCGAATAAAGCACAATCGGAAATATTACATTACAAACCTCGAAGCCTCTTAGCAGGCTCATGAAGGCTTCATTCAATCCGCTTTTCGCAGACAGAACCCTTTCAACCACCGTACCCATCAAGGTACGATGTTCCTCTGAGACGGACGCCTGATGCAGCATGTTCATCGATATATCCGACGCTTCTGGATCTCCGGAAGGTGCTGTAGGAGTACGACCTCCCTTTGAAGGGACCCGTTTATTCATCCCTAGAGTCATCTCCGGCTGTAAGCTGGACAGTCCGGGGCCTTTATTGTTGGCCCCCGGACCCTGGGCCACCGAAGTATCACCTTCGGGTAGTGTCTTCATCTCCCCTCGCACCACTTGTTGATCAGGAGAGACCCTCCGGGACGACACCTCGAAGTCGCCCGCCTTATTGGGCGAGGAGTTCGATGGAGGTGTCTCGCTTTCCATCATCTCCGGGAGAAGATCCCCCGATGAAGAGGATGTGAAGAAGACTGTGTGCCGAGCTGCAAAAACATATATTCTAGATGTTACCCTGGTAACAGGAAAGGAACGGGATATGTTTAAAAACACCCTTGTTCACTTACGATTTGGCTAGAGGCTTGTCCTCATCACAGGACTGTGCGACGACGTCGTCCTCCAAGGCCAAGCCGCCCGACAGGGGCATCTTGCCTCGCTTAGGAGCCCTTTCCTCCCAATCTTTGGAGGCAGCCCTTTTCTTACCATGGGGAGAAGGGATGTCGGCTTCTCCCTCACTTTTGTCTTCAGGCGGGGGAACCTTGATCTCCCCGGACACAGTGTATGATATACCCTCGGAATGAAGGCCACCTTTGGCCTTCCCGCTCTCCGCCTTGTCTTCCTTCACGGGCACCTGGTGCGGTGCCGGGGCCAGCATCCTTGTTAGCACGAGATCCGCTGAGTCTTCGGGAAGGGGGGTCGAACACCTAATTCGCTCCGCTTTCTTTATCCATCCCTGGAAGAAGATAGTTTTCTTAGTAACGTATTACGGCATACTTAACTAAAAAGTGTTCGGGAGTCAAGCGCTTACCAAGGTATTCGGATGGTTGCAGTCGAGGCCGATGTCCTCGGTGGTGTCCGGCCACTGTTTTTGTTTCCTGAAAAACAACTTCCACATCCCTTTGTGCGTAGTGCCGAAGAAGTGTTGGAGGGTCCGTGGTCCTTCCGGATTAAACTCCCACATACGGAGAGGCCTTCGCTGGCACGGCAGGGCCCGCCGGACCAGCATTACTCGAATCACGTTGATAAGATCGATGTCCTTCTCAAGGAGATTCCGGATGCGGCTCTGTAGAGTCTGCACTTCGTCAACTGATCCCCAGTCCAGCCCCTTATTAATCCATGATGCAAGTTGTAACGGAGGGCCAGATCGGAACACAGGTATAGCTGCCCACTTGGTGCCATGTGGTTCAGTGACGTAAAACCACTCCCGCTGCCATTGGTTGGGAGTTTCGGTGAAAGAGCCTTCTGGCCAGAGAGCATTGGTAAGCTTGCTCACTGTAGCACCGCCACACTCCACTTGTTCCCCATCGACTACCTTTGGTTTCACACTAAAGGTCTTGAGCCATAAACCGAAGTGTGGGGGAATACGAAGAAAGGCCTCGCACGTAATAATGAACGCCGAGACGTGGAGGAAAGAATCTGGGGCTAGATCGTGAAAATCTAGTCTGTAATAAAACATGAGCCCCCGGACGAAGGGATGAAGAGCGAATCCTAGCCCTCGGAGGAAGTGGGACATGAATACAACCCTCTCACCGGATCTGGGAGTAGGAATAACCTGTCCTCGAGCAGGAAGCCTGTGTGGGATCTCCGCGGTCAGGTATCTGGCCGCACGGAGCTTTGCAATGTCCTCCTCTGTAACAGAGGAAGCCACCCATCGGCCTTGTGGGCTGGTTCCGGACATGATTGGGAAGCTTGAAGCAATGAAGTCGAGCCTTGGGTGCTAGAACTCGAGGTTGGGAGGGCTGAGGAAAAGGTTAGTGTAAAAGAAAGAAACGGCCCTTGGCTCCCTTATAAAGGCAATGGATATCGAACACCTCCTCCTAAGCCTAGAAACCTGCCTATTCCTAAGGAATCATGCCAACGGACGGTTGGGTTACCCATGCCCGTATTGATGAAGATCCCGCAATAAGGGGACACGATCTCTGCTTCGACAAGACGTGCCAATAAAAACCGCGCCTCAAAACATGGAACGACAGGACAAGAAACGGTTTGAAATAATGACCGGGCTGACGTAATGTCACATTGCAAAAAAGTTGTCGGCGATTGGACTCGTGAAATATTATACTCTCTGCGGTTGTGTGTGGTACTTGTGTTGCAGCTCCGGACACGTTCGTCCGAAGGTTATCTTGGAGTATTCAGAAAGAGGAACCCTCCTTGCAATGTCGAAGACAATCTGCGCGCCGGACACCTCGTCATTGAAGCCTGGTTCAGGGGCTACTAAGGGAGTCCTGGACTAAGGGGTCCTCGGGCGTCCGGCCTGTTAGCCATGGGCCGGACCGATGGGCTGTGAAGATACCAAGACCGAAGACTCTACCCGTGTCCGGATGGGACTCTCCTTGGCGTGGAAGGCAAGCTTGGCGACCAAACATGAAGATTCCTTTCTCTGTAACCAACTTTGTACAACCCTAGTCCCCTCCGGTGTCTATATAAACCGGAGGGCTTAGTCCGGAAAGAGATATAGTCATACAGGCTAGACATCTAGGGTTTTAGCCATTACGATCTCGTGGTAGATCAACTCTTGTAATACTCATATTCATCAAGATCAATCAAGCAGGAAGTAGGGTATTACCTCCATAGAGAGGGCCCGAACCTGGGTAAACATTGTGTCCCCCGTCTCCTATTACCATCGACCTTAGACGCACAGTTCGGGACCCCCTACCCGAGATCCGCCAGTTTTGACACCGACACTGGGCTACACTGTGCACTTGCAGCCCAGTCCAACAGTGGTTTTTTTCTATTTTCTCTGCCCCTTTTATGCTTTGCTGTTTTGCAATTTTTATAAATAGCAAGAGATTTTTGTTCAACATGGTATTTGGCACATAAATACTAGGCAGTGTCTTGAGCTAGCACAGGAAGTCTCAATTTAATCTGAAGTGTTTAAGCATTTATTTAAATTAAAATCATTAATGTAAATGCTGCTGGCTTTGTTTTAGATAGGTAGGGGCATTTTAATAATCCAAAATATGTTGGATAATTCATGAAAATTGCATAGTGAATATTAGCAGCCCAACCAACATTTTGTTTTTACAGGTTGAAAAATAATAATTTGATTTGCATTTGAATTTGAATTTGACTTTGATTTTTATCAAGTGGCAATTTAACTTAGCAAAAAGGTGATGACATGGCATCATTAGCATGGGTTCACTTTAATTTAATATAGGAGCGTTACAACTTACAAGAGGCAGAGAGGGTTCAATGAGTATTTATAATGGAAGAGGAGAAGAGACAACATGCATGGGAGGCAGAACTCCAAGCTGGGCAAGGAAACATGGAAGAAGATGAACTATAGAAGAATACAGTAGAAGAGATACAAAAAGAGAGAGTAGAAGAGCAAAGGAAGATGGAGGCAGAGTTGATTTTTAACAATCATTCATGCTTCATTTTGCCAAGAGACTGTGAGCTCATCTCAAACTTCCTCCTAAATTCAATGATCCCATGAGGGGCTACAGCGGTTTCAAAAATCCCAGGCGCACCAGCATGTTTCATGTGTTCAATTAATTGAGGGATGAAGGCACAAGGCAATTTTATGTCGATGGTTGATGTATTTTGTGCAAAACCGATCTTATGCTGATGATTGATGTATTTTGCGCAAAACTGATCTTATGTTAATGGTTGATGTAGTTTGTGTAAAACTGATCTTATGGTTACGCTAGTTCTATTTGTGTGATGCTGATGTATTTTCCGATTCACTAACGTGTGTATGAAGCTGGCAATGCAACAACACATATTAGCAGTACTGAATTATAATTTAATGCAACTGGAATTCTCAGGCATTTTACAAGTGAAACTCAAATACTCTGGTTAACAAATGTTTTCATTAGGACACATTTTGTTGGTACCAAATGTTGCCATCAGGACACACACACACTACAATTATAACTGAATTCAACGACATTACAAGTGAAACTCAAATTCTCAGGCATTACAGCAGAACACATTAGTAGTACTGAATTAAACTGAAGAGTGCAGTGAACACACTAATATTACAACTAATTAAATTAAGACTGAAACCAGATAGTTCTACTGAATTTAACTGCATCAATCAACTAGTGTTGCCGTTGTCGCCTCCAGGTCCGGTGCCGTCAATCCTCCCGCGCCAACAAAGGAACATGTGCTCACGGCTGAGGCATTCGTAGGCGGTACTTGTTCGACAAATCTTCAGCCATTAGCTCGCCGTGATCTACCACGGACATGACATGGAAGATGACAGTGTGGATGCGTGTGCGCCTGGACGTCGGCAACACAGGAGGGGGCGGCGACTGACATTCGTCGTCGGAGGAAGGCAGCTTGCTCCACATTGTCGGCTTTGGTTCGGTGACCTTGAGTTCGAGCACCTTAGGAACCTTGCTTGGGTTGCAGAACCATGCGTCCACGACGTGCTCACGCTTTGTCCTCCAGCGGCCGGATGTGGATTAGCTCGCCACCTAGCTTGTTCACAAGCGCGGTGACGACATCTGGCTCCCGTGCCTCCTTAGGTAGCCTTTCGAAGCTCCGTGCTCTTGTACTGCAGCTCGTCGGGAGTACCATGCACCGCGCGGTGCCAGCAAACGAACCGGATCCAAGAGCCAGTGCACTTCCCTTGCATTGATGATTCAAGCACGCGTGTGCACGTCGCCTCCTCCCTGAAGGCGAGCCAAAGGTTGTATGGAGGGGTGGCCTCCTCGATGCACACCTGCGAGGCAAGACTAAAGCTTTCTTCTCCGGGACCTCAAACAACTACCGCTAGCGATACCAGACCACGATACTGAGCCTCCAACGCATCCACCCCAGGCGTGCACTGGAGGAGAACATAGTCATAATCCTGCCGGAGTTCTGGCTCCCCGCACCGCCACAACTCATGCATGAACTTCCTCCCAGCCCACCAATACGGGTTCACATGGCTTCGTCCACTGGCGCGCACCGGCTCTGCTGGTAGGGCAACAGCAGCACGCACCTGCTCTGCTGGAAGGGCAACGACAACAGAGATCTCGCGACCGTCCTCGACACTCTCACCATCCATGGATTTGGAGAGGGGATTGAGGATTGGGGAAGGGGAAGGAGAAAGGAAAGAACGATCAGGGTGGTTAAGGATGGCAATGGGCAGGGTATGGGGCGGGTTGAGCAATACCATACTCATACCCGTGTAGTCAATGGGTACAAAATTCTACCCATACTTGTACCCATGGGTATGAAAGTTTACCTGTACCCATACCCGATGGGTACCCATACCCATTGAGTACCCAACGGGTAGATCAAACTATGCACAAATTATTTAAAATTTTACATTCATCTATAACACATTTGATAAAAAAACATTAATCTCAACTCAATAACAGATAGATGAGTACATGACGATTATCTCAATTCGAATTGAAAATTGGTGACAACTTTAACAAGGTTCACAAGCTCATGAGACAACTTTAACATAGGTACACGTGTGAATCATGGGTAAGTTTCACATGTCATTATAAAAGGATAGGGTATGGGTGTATCCATGGATAAAAGACTATACCCGTGCCCTACCCATGACTTAAGGTAGGGCATGGGTACTACCTGTGGGTATAAAATGGTACCCATACCCTGCCCATGCGGGTACGGTATCCGCGGGTACCCGTACCCATGGGTAAAATTGCCATCCTTAGGGTGGGGATTGGGGATTTAGGACAGAGCCAGATCTGCGGTGGAGCGCGGGTTATTATCCAGAAAAGGGCAGGGGCGTGACGCAAAAGGATTCTGACACGCACGGGGGTACATGGCGGCATCAGGGATGTAAAGTTCCTACTAGTATCATGGCGAGATCTAGGGTTTCTATTAGCTTTAGCTGTCCTCCCAACCACCCTCACAGCAAATTCGAATTACAAACACTCTCTGGTCAGGCCGTAGCCGCCGTCCTCCTTCCTGTCTCTCTCTAGAAGCTATCGGTATTTAAGCCATCGACCGTTACACCCCACTTCAGCGGGTCCAGTTTGGGCTTGCAAGCCACTGGGGAGGCTTCCGCGCACGAGTGGGCCGGCCCTTTGGCCCGTGACTTGATTCCTCTGGTTCCCGCCTCTCGCCAGGTCCATCTTCCGTGTCGACGCGCTGGCTGCCGACATCCCCCCCTTTCTTGAAACACGGCTTGTCCCCAAGCCGGTGCTCGTGGAAACGCCTGTTGCAAGGCGTCTCTGTCTTCCCAAGTAGGTTCAGAGCGTTGGGATCCTCTCCATTTCACCAAGAACTGGGCAATAGAACGGTTGTTCTTGCGGCGAATTCTTTGTTGCAGCACACGAACGGGCACTTGGAAGTTGAGGTCAGGTGAAGGCAGGGACTGCTGAACTGCATGTTTGGGAGAAATAAACCGTTTAAGCTGAGAAACATGGAAAACTGGGTGCACCTTGCTATCAGGAGGTAGATCCAAGCGATAGGCCACTTCACCGATGCGCTCCACAATTGGAAATGGCCCAAAATAACGAAAGGACAACTTGTTGCTGGATCTTGAAGCAACTGATTTTTGCACATACGGCTGAAGTTTCAAGAAAACCATGTCACCAGGAGCAAAGACTCGGTCTGTGCGTTTTTTATCAGCTTGAGCTTTCATTCTCTGTTGAGTTCTGAGCAAATGTTGTCTGACAGTATCCTGCACCACAATCCTGGAGTCCAACCACTGCTGCATATCTTGAGGAGCAATAGTATCAGAAGGAGTAATACCAAAGTATCTGGGTTCCTGACCATACAACACTGCAAATGGAGATTTTCCCAAGGAAGAATGCCAGTTGGTGTTATACCAAAACTCACAGAGTGATAGCCACTTGTTCCATTTCCTAGGGTGAGCAGAGATAAAACATCTCAGATAACACTCAATCTGTTGGTTAACTCTCTCAGTTTGACCATCAGTCTCAGGATGGTAGGCAGTGCTCATATTCAAAGTTATTCCTGTCCTTTTAGTGAGAGTTTGCCAGAACTGACTAGTAAAGACAGGATCTCTGTCAGAGACAATGAACAAGGGCATACCATGTAGTTTGTAGATGTTATCCAGGAAAAGTTCAGCAATCTTAAGAGCATTGTAGGGGTGTTTGACTGGAATGAAGTGGCCATATTTGGTAAACTTATCAATAACCACCATAATGCAGTCAAAATGATCAGAAGGAGGCAGCCCAGAAATAAAATCCATAGTGACTGTTTCCCAAGCTTTAGTAGGAACTGGAAGAGGTGACATTAAGCCAGGGTAATTAACCCTCTCAGGTTTGGCCTTCTGACAAATCAGGCAAGATTGCACAAACTCTTTGATGAAAGTTTTCATACCAGACCACTTGAATAAGGCATGAATTCTTTTGTAAGTAACAGGAAATCCAGAGTGACCTCCCAGAGGTGTAGCATGGAAAGCATGACAAATCTTTGCTTGAAGTTGAACACCATTACCAATCCAGATGCAGTTTTTGTACTTGAGTAGGCCATTAGTTAAGGAGAAGGAGGGCATGGATGTTGGTTGAACAGAAAGTTGTTGCAATAGCTCCTGAGCTTTTGGGTCTTGTCCATACCTGTCCATGATTTCCTGCAACCAGGAAGGTTGAGCAGAAGAAACAGCCATTACTTGTGAAGATGGATGAAGCCTTCTAGAAAGAGCATCAGCAGCAGAGTTGTCAGTGCCCTTCTTATACACAATTCTGTAGTTAAGTCCCAGAAGTTTAGTGAAAACTTTGTGCTGCCATGGGGTATGCAATCTTTGATCTGTCAGGTGAGTAAGACTTTTCTGGTCTGTCTTAATAACAAACTCTTGGAATTGCAGGTAAGATCTCCAGTGCTCCACAGCAAGCAGAATGGCCATATATTCCTTCTCATACACAGACAGGCCTCTGTTTTTTGGTCCTAAAGCTTTACTAACAAATGCTAGTCGGTGACCCTTTTGCATCAGTACTGCTCCTATCCCATAATCACAGGCATCAGTTTCCAGCACAAAGGGCAATGAAAAGTCAGGTAATGCCAACACAGCGGCTTGAATGAGAGCTTGTTTCAGAGTTGCAAAAGCAGTATCAGCAGCAGGTGTCCAAATGAACAGTGTACCTTTCTTCAACAGTTCAGTTAATGGCCTGCTAATAATTCCATAGTTCTTAATGAACTTCCTGTAGTAACCAGTGAGGCCAAGGAATCCTCTGATCTCCTTCACATTGACTGGAGTAGGCCAGTTCTCAACAGCTAAGATTTTAGAGGGATCAGTAGAAACCCCTTTTTCACTGATGATGTGACCCAGGTAAGCAACTTGCTGTTGTGCAAATGAACACATACTCAGCTTGACCTTCCATTGTTTTTCTTGCAATGTAGTGAGCACCTTATCCACATGCACCAGATGTTCCTTCAAGGTTTTGCTGAAAACCAGGATATCATCAAAGAAAACTAGGAAAAATTCCCTTAATGCAGGCAGATCAGAGTTCATAGCTCCCTGAAAGGTGCCTGGTGCTTCAGATAGCCCAAAACTCATAACCAAGAATTCATAGTGCCCTTCATGAGTTTGGAATGCAGTTTTGAATTCCTTACCAGGAGCCAGTCTGATCTGATGATAGCCTGCCCTCAAGTCCAGTTTAGTAAACTAGCATGCTCCATGCAACTCATCTAACAATTCATCAATTAAAGGAATGGGATATTTGCCTTTCATAGTTATTACATTCAAGTGTTTGTAATCTACCACCATGCGCCAGGTGCCATCTTTTTTCTTGACCATAAGCACAGGAGAAGAAAAAGGGCTTTTACTGAGTCTAATCATACCATTCTGCAACAGTTCCTTAACTTGCTTTTCCATTTCAGTTTTCAGATGAGGGGCTACTCTGTAAGGTCTAACAGCCACTGGTGTTGCTCCAGGAATTAGTGGTATAGTATGATCATACTTCCGTCTAGGGGGCAGCCCTTTTGGTTCTTCAAAAACAGCAGAGAACTTCTGTAACAATGCTTGTACTTCAGGTATATGTTTACTGTACTCACTACTATCTGCACCTTCCAACTCAACACTCATGACTGTATAAGTGCAATCTTCTGGCAGTTCTCCCTGTAATGTAATCCAAGATCCCTAGAACTGGAAGGAAAACCACTTCTGCTCCCAATCAATAACCATAGGGCTATGACTGGCCAACCAATCAAGCCCTAAGATACCATCATAGTGGCCTAGCTGAAGCAATCTGAAATCTGTTTTAAACAATGCTTGCTCACATTGCCAGCTGCATTGTTTCACAACCTGTGTACAATATAACTGAGCTCCACCAGCCAAAGTTACTGCAATTGGCTTGATATCCTGGACAGTAGGCAACAGTGCAATCAGAGCTGTATTGAGGAAAGAATGGGTACTGCCAGAGTCGACCAAGAAGGTAAGTGTTTGTCCTTGAACAACCACTCTCGGTTTCATTGTTGAAGGAGTAGTTTCAGCAGAACAAGCAGCTGCAGACAGTAACATGAGGTTGTCTGAATCACTGTCAGATGACTCTGGGTAGAAGCAACTGTTGCTTTGTATATGTTCAATCATTTCCTGCACAATATGAAGTTGAACTGACGATTTGCACAGATGATCCTTGGACCATTTCTCTCCACAGATAAAACACAGGCCCTTTGATTTCCTGTAAGTACGCAGGGCATTCTATTTGTCCTCTGGAGGAGCTATCTTACTGGTTTCTGTCATTTTTCTGTCAGAACTGGATGAAGTTTTCGACGAATGAGTGGCAGTGGTCACTGTTTTCCTAAACGGCTGGGTTGAAGAGTGACTGTCACTAAGCTCTTCATGGAGTGAAGCTATGTCATAAGCAGCATCCAGATCTTGTGGTTTTTGTAGAGCCACTGACATGCGCACACCAGGTTTAAGGCCATCGATGAAACGCGTGGTGTAGTACAAGCTGTCAGGCATCTCCTCATAAGCCGATAACTGATCATACAATTCCGCAAAGCGTTCCACATAATCTGTCACTGTTGATTCCTGAGCAATACGAAACATCTGCCTCACTAGTGTTTGATGTTGATTGCGGTCGAACCTGTTCATTAGCAGCTGACAGAACTCTGACCAAGACAAATGGGGGGATCTGCGCTGCACCGCTTCCAACCATCTAGCTGCAGCTCCATCAAACTGAGAGGTGGCGAAGGATATCCATCTCGATGCAGGTGTACCCCAAATTTTAAAGTAGTCCTCACATCGGGATTGCCATAGCCGCGGATTCGCGCCATCAAACCGCGGCAATTCAACACGGGGTGCAGATTGGAACATGTAAGAGACCTCGGAAATGGCGAAATCACGAGGGGATAAAATTTCACGGGGAGAGCTGGAATCGCGCGCACCTCTGACCGGAGGAGGCACATAAACTTGGTGTGCCTTCCCCCGGTGGAATTTGTCGAAGCCAAGAGGATCTTCCGCGGTCGACTCGCGGCCGCCCCCAACTTCCTTGCTGGTCGATGTGGTCGCCTGCTTGCCCATGGCCTCGTCCTTGCCGCAGTGCTCGAGTTCCGCGCGGATTTGCTCAACGTCGAGGTTGAACTCCGATCTGGCCCCATCTATCCGCATCGTGATGAGGCCGTCGAGCGCGACGGTCATTTCCTTGAGCATCTTACCGACGGACTTGACGATCTCGTCGCCGTGCGCCTTGAACCTCTGGTCCAAAACCTCGGCGAAGTCCGCTCGAAGCAGCTCCTGGATCTGTCGTCCCTCGGACGACAACTTGTCCATGGCGGCGCTCCTCTGCTCGAGTTTGAAGCACGTGGCATGGACGTGATTTGGGATCTCCAGGATCAACAAGCTCTGAGTACCAGATGTAAAGTTCCTACTAGTATCATGGCGAGATCTAGGGTTTCTATTAGCTTTAGTTGTCCTCCCAACCACCCTCATAGCGAACTCGAATTACAAACACTCTCTGGTCAGGCCGAAGCCGCCGTCCTCCTTCCTGTCTCTCTCTAGAAGCTATCGGTATTTAAACCATCGACCGTTACACCCCGCTTCAGCGGGTCCAGTTTGGGCTTGCAAGCCACTGGGGAGGCTTCCGTGCGCGAGTGGGCCGGCCCTTTGGCCCATGACTTGATTCCTCTGGTTCCCGCCTCTCGCCAGGTCCATCTTCCGTGTCGACGCGCTGGCTGCTGACAAGGGCGCTCGACCATTGAAGGGACTGTAGAGTGTTACGTATTCGTTGTAGACATATGATTTGCAATATGATGATTGATTGGGGTGCTAGTGCACGCATATATAATACAAGGGAAGGCCTCTACCTCAACTATACAAGACTAGGAGGTGGGCCACAACTCCAATATACGTGCAGTACAAAGTACATACTCAACGCCCCCCCCCCCCCGGCAGTCGAAGCGTCGCCCGAGACACAGAGACTGGACTGAAACTCCTCGAAGACGGGAGTAGGCAATCCCTTAGTCATCACATCAGCAAACTGTTGGGTCGTCCCTGCTCGCGTACGAAGTGAATATCAAGCTCAATATGCTTCGTTCGTCGATGGTGCGCCTGGTTGGCAGAGAGGTAGACCGCGCTGACGTTATCGCAGTAGACAAGAGTGGCCTTGTGAACATCACAAAGCAACTCCTGGAGCAGCTAGTGTATCCAAGAGCACTCGGCCACGGCATTAGCCACGGCGCGATACTCTGCTCGGCGCTGGAGCGGGAGACCGTGGGCTGCCGCTTCGATGACCAAGAGATCAACGAGGGCCCAAGGTAGACGCAGTAGCCTGACGTAGAGCGTCGCGTGTCGGGGCAGCCAGCCCAGTCGGCATCCGAGTAGGCCACAAGGCCGATGGAGGCGGAGGCCGTCAGGGTGAGTCCCAAAGACATGGTGCCGCGTATGTAACGGAGAATACGCTTCACCAGAGTCCAGTGAGAGTCACGCGGGGCGTGCATATGGAGGCACACCTGCTGAACAGCGTACTGTAGGTCGGGGCGAGTCAGCCAGGTACTGTAAAGCACCGACAATAGAGCGATAAAACGCTCCATCGGACTCAAGAGACCCCTCGAGAGCAGAGACCTTCGCCTTCGTGTCGACGGGGGTGGGCGCCGGCTTGCAGTTAAGGATACCGGCACGTTCTAGGAGCTCGTGGGCATACTTCTGCTGATGCAGAAAGAAGACGTCAGTCCGTCGGACCACCTTGATGCCGAGGAAGTAGTGCAGGGACCCCAAGTCCTTGAGGGCCAACTCATCACGAAGACGAGCAGCCAACCACTGAAGGAGGTCGGGGGCGGTCGCCGTGAGGATGATGCCGTGGACGTAGAGCAGCAGATATGCAGTGTCAACTCCCTGATGATACACGAAGAGTGAAGCATCGGAGCGAGTGGAACAAAATCCGAGAGACTGCAGGAAGGCTGCGATACGCTGGTACCAAGCCCAAGGCGCCTGCTTCAACCCATAAAGAGAACAGGAGAGCAAGCACACGAAGTCAGGGTGCTCGGCATCGACGAAACCAGTGGGCTGTTCACAGAACACCTGCTCGGCGAGATGGTCGTGCAAGAAGGCGTTGGAGACATCCAACTGGTGCACAGGCCAGGCGCGCGAGACCGCCAGCTGAAGCATGGCGCGAATCGTGCCCGGTTTCACAACCGGGGCGAAGGTGTCGGTGAAGTCCACGCCCACGCGCTGCCGAAAACCATGAACCACCCACCGAGCCTTGTAGCGCTCGAGAGAACCATCCGGGCGGGTGCTGTGGCGAAACACCCACTTGCCAGAGATGTTGTTGGCACGAGGGGGTCGTGGAACAAGCTGCCATGTGCGGTTGCGCTGTAAGGCGTCGAACTCCTCCTGCATCGCAGCTAGCCAGTGGGGATCCCGAAGGGCAGCACGAGCGGAGGTGGGGACGGGTGATGGCGTCGACATCGAGGCGGCGCATAGATACTCGTCGGCGGAGTAGTGCGTGCTGGGCCGCAGCACTCCTGCTCGGGCACGGGTAGTCATGCCAAGTGATGGGGCGGCGGGGCCGGCGGGTGCCGCGGCGGCGGGGGTACCCGGTGGGGCGGCGGGGGCGGCGACGGAAGAGGTTGACGTCGAGCCCGTCGCAGGGGTGGCGGGCGGGGTGCCGGGCTCAACCTCGTATGAGGGAGACGGGGACACGGGGGCCCGCTCGAACTCGACCTCGGGGGAGGGAATCATGAAGCCAGGTGGTGGCGGCAGAGGGCGTCATGCCGGGGGGGGGGGCGCCGGGGGCTGCCGCCCGCGAATCGCTCCATGAAGGGGGCGCGGGGGCCGGCGCTGAAGGGGCCGAAGCCGGAGGAACCTGAAAAAAGGGAACACCGTCTCGACAAAGTACACATGTCTCGAGGTGTACACACGATGAGTGACAGGATCATAGCACCGGTAACCTTTGGTGTTAGGAGGGTAGCCAAGGAAGACGCAGGGGGCGGATCGTGGTGCGAGGTTATGTGGCGTGGTGGACGCGGTGCTAGGATAACAGAGACACCCGAAGATGCGGAGACCATCATAGGACGATGGTGTGCCGAAGAGAAGGTGGTGAGGGGCGTAGTTCCACCGAGGGCGACACGGACGAATGTTAACTAAGAGAGTGGCGGTAGCGAGGGTATCGGGCCAAAACCGAGCGGGCATGTTAGAGTGAAAGAGTAACATGCGAACGCAGTCATTAAGTGTGTGGAGAATGCGCTCGGCGCGACCGTTCTGCTGGGAAGTGTAGGGGCAAGTCAGACGGAAGATGGTGCCGTGAGAGGCGAGAAGTGTGCGAAGAGCGACGTTGTCAAACTCTTTTCCGTTTCAGTTTGGAGTGCGAGTATGGGGCGACCGAACTGGGTGGTGGCATAGCAGTAAAAGGCGGTGAGTGTGGCTAAAGCATCGGATTTACGACGAAGGGGAAAAGTCCACACATAATGAGAGTAATCATTTAAAAGCACCAAGTAGTAAAGATAGCCCGTGTTACTCGCGACGGGAGATGTCCAAACATCACTATGAAGTAATTGAAACGGAAAAGTGGAAACTGAAGAAGACGCACTAAAGGGAAGACGAACGTGCTTGCCTAAGCGACAAGCCTCACAAGAGTGCTCGTCGAGCTTATCACATGAGAAAGAGAAACTCCTAAGAATTTGACGTAAGATGATGTGGTTGGGGTGACCCAAGCGAGCGTGCCAAAGGTCGACGCCGGCGGCAAGGGCGACGGGTGTGGAGGTGGAGGCGCCGGCGTGCACGGGGTAGAGCTCATCGGGACTGTCACATCGGTGAAGGACCATCCGAGTACGGGCGTCTTTCACAGAAAAGCCAACACCGTCAAATTCAACGGTAAGTGGGTTCTCACGAGTAAGACGACGAACGGAAACTAGGTTCGTGACTAAATCAGGTGAAACAAGAACATTAGACATAGTGATGGGTGTGGAAGTGGAGGGAAAGCTAGTGCTACCGATATGAGTAATAGGTAAGGAGGAGCCGTTGCCGACAGTGATACGAGTGGGGTGTGTGAACGGGAGTGGAGGAGGTTAGGTTACCAGGATGAGCTGCCATGTGCGCAGTAGCACCTGAGTCCATGTACCAGTCGGCTCCACCGACAGAGCTACTCGGCGACGGCGCGGAGTGCTGGGCGGCGAGGAGGGTGGGGTCCCATGGCACAGGTACCGGCGGCGACGGAAGGCCCCCGTAGGGCGGCGCCGGGACCGTCGGGCCATAACCACCGAGGGGCGGCGGCGCAAGGAGGGCGCCGTAGCCGGCGCTAGGCGACTGGAAGGGCGCGCCGATGAACGCCTGGTGGCCAGCGGGGAGAGCCTGCTGATAGTGCGGCACCCCCCCCCCCCGGCGTCCTGGGCCCGCTGCTGCTGCAGGCAGCGGCGACCGCCGCCACGCCGGTGGCGTCGGCCCCCTCCCCCTTGCGGGTGTTGCGGGGGAGGCGCTGGTGGCGACAACGGGTAACACCCAGCGGGTGCTGGAGGACGCGACTGGATCGGCGCGGCCGGTGGAGTGTTTCCACCGCTGATGGTGAAGTAGCCCGGAGAGTCCATGGACGGAGGCGGTGGCGCACGCGGGGAGGCGCGACATGGCGGCAGTGGGGAGCGGCGGCGGCGCGCGCGGGGAGGCGCTGCGCGGCGGCGGTGGGGAGCGGCGACGGCGGTGGGGAGCGGCGACGGCGGCGGTGCGCGCGAGGAAGCGCTGCGCGGCTGCGGCGGCGGCCGGCGGTGGGGAGCGACGACACGCGATGGAAAAGGTGCGGAGCGGCTGCAGCGGCGCGGGACGCACGGGCAGCAGCGGCTTCGGGATGCGCGTGCAGAAGCGTAGCAAGGCAGCGGCGGCGCGGGCCTGGGAAAGCAGAGCAGCGCGGGGGCGGCAGCTAGCGAAGCGCGGCGTTGCGGGCTGACTGGCAGGCGGTCAACGCGGGCACGACGGACACGAAGCGGCAACGCGGGCGGGGCGGGCAACACGTGCGGCTGGCGGGCGATGCGGCATCGCAAGCGGCGGGCGTGGATCGCAAGCGAGCGGCTAGCGGTGCGGGCATGCAGCGTTGCGGGCGGGCGGCTGGCCTGGATCGGGTAGCTAGCGGCTAGCGTGGAGCAGCGATGCAGTGGATGGATCGGCAAACGCAGCAGCGGGCTAGCGAGCGAGGCAGTGAGAAGAGCGGCGGCGGCCGGTGCGGGAAGGCGCACGGCGGCGGCGGTGCCGGAAGCGAGAGGAAAACCTAAAAAATTGATACCATGTAGACAGATGATTTGCAATACGATAATTGATTGTGATGCTGATGCACACATATATAATATAAGGGAAGGCCTCTACCTCAATTATACAAGACTAGGAGGTGGGTCAGAACTCCAATATACGTGCAGTACAAAGTTACATACTCAACATTCGTGTGTATAAAGATTACTCTCTCCGTTCCTAAATATTTGTCTTTCTAGACATTTCAAATGACTATCACATAAGGATGTATGTAGATATATTTTAGAGTATAGATTCGCTCATTTTATTCCGTATGTAGTCACTTGTTGAAATGCCTAGAAAGACAAGTATTTAGGAACGGAGGGAGTATATTGTAGTGTTTCTCTACTTGGGGATTAAATCATAGCGTGCCAGAGAGTCGAAGAAAGGTGTAATTTTCTCTCCTCGCTCTCACTCGGGCCCTAGCCGCGAAAGGCCAAACCGATACCGCGTAAACGAGAAGCGCTGCAAGTCACGGCCGCCCACTGCTCACTGCCCACTGTGTATGTACAGTATAAAGATTAACGCATATCGTTTCCGTCTCGCATCTTCCGACTCTGCTCCACTCCCGACCTCGGTCTCCACCTCCTCCCTCTCGATCCCCTCCTCCCCGTTGCAGCATTGCCGGCGCCGGTGGCAGCCTGAGTCCTCCAACTCGACGCCCCTCTTCTACTTCTCGGGCAGCTATACCCCACACGAGGAGTCACGGCGGCCCGATCCCCTCTTTGGATCTCCAAGCCCAGTGTTGCCGTGGGCTGATTGCCCTCTGCTCTCCTTCCTCCGGATATCATATATGGTCAGGGCTAGCTCTTTCTTTCTTTTCTTGCGGTGCTTCTCCTCTTAGCACTTGTATGAACAATGTTTGTTAAAAAATTCTAGTCTGAAGCCTTTGAACTACGTGATGCAGTCTTTGTCAGCTAGAGGTGAAATTCATTACTGAAGTGCATGTGACAGCAACCGCTTGATGCTAGATTCTCTATTCAGAACACGCATGCTTACGCAAGTGAGCTTGCTTTGGCATATAACCAAACACAGTAAAGTAATTTGATACTCTTTACTGGTCCGAACCAAACAAAATGCTACTCACACTTTACATACCAATACTCTTTACGGTATTCCTTTTCCTGTCAGAAAGCACCTGGATGTTGCTTCCTGTTTTGTTCCATTATCTCTTTGGTAATGGAAGGTCGTTTGAAAAAAAAAAACAGTCATGCAGAATTACCCCCATGAAGCTCCAGTTAATACCACAGTAGAACTGCACAATAATGATTTATCTTGCTATCTCCTATCTACAATTTTGACCTTTCCTTATGGATGCATTCTCTCCATTGATGAAGTCCAGCAACAAAATTAAATATTTTTCTACAATTTTGTGCCAATTACTGAAGATGCCACCTAGGTTTATCCCTCTGTTTTTGTATATACAAGGCCACTTCATATTTTTATGTCTAACCTGGACCATCAATTAAAATGTGAGTTATATGCCACAAAAAGTATGCCACTGGATGCACATTTCAAAGAACTTTCTGATGATATATTTTTGATGACATATAACCCATATTTTGTTGACCAAAGTTATAAGTCAAAGTTTGACACGAAAAACGAAGTGGCCTTGTATATAAAAACAGAGGGAGTATAATTAAACCAGAGAATGTTTGTTCTTCATCGCCTAGAGAATATGTTATGTTATTAAATGGGGGGAAGTCCAGCACTTATATCCTCTTGATTTATGTGTGTTGGACTGAAACCGACTCTTATCTTACTCCATCTTTTTATCAACTTCCTAATCTTTAGCAGCAAGAGGAGATCTTTTATGACAAACTACCTTTAAAGTAATGCACATCAATGTTTTCGCCAGTACATGCTAGGCATCTAATGTGGCCACAAATCACTTGCCAATCAATATTCTGCAGAGTACTCTTATGTTGTTGATAACTCTGGTTAGCTGAGATTTGAGTTTCACACTTTTGGAAACTATTTTTCAGGTCAAGTTGATGCATCCAGCATATACTAGTCAAGGCTAACTGGTATACGCAGTCTTTGCTACTTTTCTTTCATATAAGATGGACCTTCGAGAAAGTATGGTAGCAGATATGATCCAAAGGGATGACAGATCAAAGTGGTTATCACATAGCAATCATAACATAAAATGCTTCACAGAGGATGAGATAAGAAGAATTACCAGCAACTATGAAACTATCATTGGAAAAGGTGGCTTCGGAGAAGTTTGCAAAGGTGTTCTCCAAGATGGAAGAACAGTTGCAGTCAAGAGATTTATCCGTAATGAAGAGGAAAATTTTGCCAAAGAGCTGAAAGTCCACTGTGAAATCAACCACAAGAATGTAGTTAGGCTCATAGGCTACTGTGCCGAGGAAAATGCCCTAATGATTGTCAGTGAGTACATATCCAAAGGGAATCTCAGCGATGTTCTTCATCATGAATGCATTCCCATCACGTTGGATACACGACTGCGGATCGCGGTGGAGTGTTCAGAGGCACTGTGTTACATGCATTCACAAATGTATACTCGGGTCATTCATGGTGATATCAAGCCTGCCAATATACTATTAGATGACAACTTCAATGCAAAAATATCCGACTTTGGAATATCAAGACTTGTGAACACAGACTCGACCCTTCTCACTGATCGTGTAATAGGGAGCATAGGTTACATGGACCCTTTGTTTGCCCGCAGCGGGCGTCTCGCCTCGAAGAGTGATGTTTACAGTTTCGGAATTGTTCTGGTCGAATTGATTACAAAGAAAAAGGCAACAGTGAGAAATGGGGATCAACATAGTTGAATGTTTCACGCAAGCTCTTGCAACAGGGAAGAGAAGGGTGAGAGAGCTGTTCGATGTTGAAATCTCAAGCCGAAACAACATGAAGATTCTTGAAGGGGTTGCAGAGCTAGCAGGACAATGTTTGAGTATGGAGATGGGTAGACGCCCTGACATGATAGATGTGGCAGAACGTCTTCGGGCGCTTAGGAAAACTCAAGCTCAAGGAAAACAAACACCAGCTATTTTTTCTTGGGGGTGGAGGAACAAGCCAGCAGCTCAGAACAACTGGCAATCCTCTAGCTCAGTCACGCCACAATCTTTGCCATCCAACTTGTGCCGCCATTTCTCACTCAGGGAGGTGAAATCCGCGACAAGAGATTTTGATGAGTCACACCTTGTTGGTTGGGGTGGATCTGGTACAGTTTACTATGGAGTGATTGATGGTGGGGCAACCAAGGTGGCTATCAAACGTGACAAATTTGTGCAGGATGTGAGTAAGTTCCAGACAGAGATAGCGATGATGGCAAAGCTGCGCCACCATCATCTCGTATCATTGGTCGGTTACTGCAAAGAGAAAAACGAGATGATACTGATCTACGACTACATGGCTCGTGGCACCCTGCGTAGGAACCTTTACGCTAACTACACCGAGGAGCCGCCGCTTACTTGGAGGCAGCGTCTAGATGTCTGCATTGGTGCTGCTCGTGCCTTGCATTACCTTCACGAGTGTTCCATCATCCCTAATGATGTGTCGACGACGAACATTCTCCTAGATGAGAGATTGGTCGGCAAGTTTTCAAGTACAGTCTCACAGCCACAGGATAGCACGGATGTGACCACGCAGCCTGTGGGACGTATCGGTTATATCGATCCTGAATTTCTCTGCACTGGGCAACTAACAGAGAAATCCAATGTGTATTCTTTTGGTGTCGTACTGTTTGAGGTTTTGTGTGCTCGGGCTGCTTATGATCATAGTCTTCCAAGAAGACAAGTTCACTTGGTAGAATGCGCCCTTAGTTGCCAGAAGAAGGGCATCCTTGATCTGATTGTCGATCCCTATCTTGAAGGAAAGATTGCTCCGGGGTGCTTGAAGAAGTTTGTGGAGATTGCTGAGAAATGTGTTAGTGATCGTGGTATCGATCGCCCTACAATGCAAGAAGTGTTTGAGAACCTGGAGTTGTGTCTTGCAGAACAAACCGGAAGCCTTGGTGATGAGATGCTGTCTGAAGATGACACTAATGTCCATTCAAGGAGAGAACGTCAGCTGGACCTAGAGACGTGCCTTGCAGTAGACGATGGCATGAAATGGGTTTTTGATAGTGGTGGTGTGGATTCCGATTCCGAATTGCTAATGCCACGATGAGCAGGCAGGAAGTGGCCGCCAATTTTCCTACTGTCAATGCTTTCTCCACCGACAGATCATGCCAGAGACTTACTACATATATGTATACTGCAATTTCTGACGGTCCCTTTCTTTTCTGAAGCGAGTATTTTGTATTATGTCTTTGTTCATGCTTTTCATTATCCGGGTGCTGTAATGGATTTGTCAGGCCGTTCGCCTGCACTATTATTATGCCCTGTTAGTCTTGCGCTGGCTACAGTTTTCAGTTGGGTCATCATCATCATTATGCATAAATAAAACTGGTTCCTTTGTTTCGTCCTGAATAATAAGACATTATCGATAGTACCGTACCAGCATCTTGTTTCTTCTGAACTTCAGGATGCAGAAGAAGCTGCACAGAAAGCTGAAGCAGCTCAGAAGCGAGAACCCTACAATTCCTGCTATTGCATGGCTATGGAAAACCTGCAATCAGAGAAAGAGCTATTTCATTGAGGACTGCACATGTGTCATGTGTGATGAGCAAGTTTTGGAGACAAGAGATCACTTGTTCTTTCATCTGCCCCGGTTGGTCTCCCCTGTCTGTCTGCAGATATTCAAGATCAGCTCTGTCAGTTAGTTCGCCTGCTCAATCTTCCATTTGCAATGGATATGGATGTCACCATACTGATTGCTTGGGCCATCTGGAGCACGAGGAATGCATATGTTTTCAGAAGGGTTATCCATCCCCAGTCTCTTCGCCTTCAGACGTAGGTTCAGTGGTTACTTCTATATAAGAGCAAAAAGAAAATCCTATGCTGCTCCGCCAGACTGCCAGATTCCCTTAGTTGTTTGTGCTGGTAATTTCACAGTTCCCATACAAAGTAGTGGGACAAATTTTATAATAGCTTCGATGTAGTTAATATGGTATTAAGTAATGTTGTTAATTGCTTCCAGCAGGCAAGGGGATGTAGCTCGGATGGTAGAGCGTTTTCTTAGCATGCGAGAGGTATGGGGATCGATACCCCACTTCTCCATTATTATTCTGTTTTTTTTTTGAAATCTGAATACTGAATAGAATTCAAATTCCTATACACCAAGTATCACCATCTCTAAAATGGGTCAAGTTATCACAGTTTCCTTGGATGATGGAACAACTTTGTCAAGAACTGCCACCGCGTGAGCTATTACAAACCTTCATGCAGACGATCATGAGCTGAGATTTTGCATTCACCTGGTACACAAGAGGACATGAATTATACAAAAAAGAGAAACCAACAAGGCGCATCTGGTGTAGTATGGACTTTCAGATAACACGCATTTATTTTATCATCTGGTGTTTTGTTGTTTTGTATGGACTTTCAGATAAGCAGAGGCATGACGCAAAGATAGCTTTCTTGCTGTTTTTTGTACTATCTGCTTTTGTTACTCCTAGGCCCTAGTTTACGGAGGAAGTACTACATAACAGTCATCTGAAAATTTATAAAAATATGGAAAGAAATTGGGTTATAGTTATAGCTTCAGACTGTTCCACATGAACCCTGGGCGTTTTCTTTCCTTCGCGCGAAAACCCCTCGGTGTTTGACAATTTTTTTTAGAAAAGGAGGATGCACCCTCGGCCTCTGCATCTCGACGATGCATGCGGTCACTTTATTAATTATTCACAAAAGACCTTACAAGGAAGTACATCAGTAAGCCTGAACTGAAGCCACCCTCTAGGCAACACCTGTCGCAACTCCTATCCCCTTGATGTAGTGGTATCGAATGTCTGAGCCTAATAGCAAACAGACATTGCACCAAATCCTAACATCTAGTGCCGGATTCCCCATCCCGGCCACATACCTGGATACCTAGTCCGGCGCACTCACCGAGGCTACCGCTGCCGTCTTCCACCGATCCATCTCCAGAGCGGGTACTGACGTACCGACCTTGCCAGGCCTGCCGTCGACGATAGCACGACGCCAGACAACGCCATCATCCTGCACGTATCCATCCACACGCGCCCGTCGTCGAAACTCCGCAGCGCCATGCCGCCGGGATCCGTCATCGGCCTTGCGGTAGATGAAACACCGCTCCTCCTCGTCCCCTCCAACTAGCTCCTGCTCCAAAACGATGCCCTCAGGAGGGAGTACGACACCGAAGGCGCCGTCATCGTCCGATCCGGTAGACCCAGATCTAGGGTTTCCCCAGAACATCCCGATCATGTTGATACAGTTTGCAATGACGATGCCTCAACAGGGGGCGTCAGAGACGCCGTCATCGTCCGTCATGACCGAAGTCAGCGCGATTTTCACCGGAAGTAGCGCCATCACGATCTCGCCGCTAACTGGATCCGAGCACACCCTCGCCATGTAGACGTATGGTGCCGTAAAAGCCGGTTGAGGACCTCCGGCCACCCCACCCCGGCCCCATCACGCGCCGCCGGCCGGCCATAGCCGAACCACGACGGATCTGGCCAGGACGCCAGATCCACGGCCACCGCCGACGCCCATCGCATAGCGGAGAATCCCACCGGAGGGCCTCGCGCGGCTGCCGCCGTGGCTGCCGTGCGAAGACACTCCGCACGAGGCGCCCCAACCGCCTGATGGGAGATCCATCGCTTCCCTCCTGCCCTAGCCCTTGAAGCGTCGGGCGCTGATGTCTACTACGCAACCTTCTTCTTGTAGACGTTGTTGGGCCTCCAAGTGCAGAGGTTTGTAGGACAGTAGCAAATTTCCCTCAAGTGGATGACCTAAGGTTTATCAATCCTTGGGAGGCGTATGATGAAGATGGTCTCTCTCAAGCAACCCTGCAACTAAATAACAAAGAGTCTCTTGTGTCCCCAACACACCCAATACAATGGTAAATTGTATAGGTGCACTAGTTCGGCGAAGAGATGGTGATACAAGTGCAATATGGATGGTAGATATTGGTTTTTGTAATCTGAAAATATAAAAACAGCAAGGTAGCAAGCGATAAAAGTGAGCGTAAACGGTATTGCAATGCTAGGAAACAAGGCCCAGGGTTCATACTTTCACTAGTGCAAGTTCTCTCAACAATAATAACATAATTCTCTCAAAAAAAACAATAATAACATAATTAGATCATATAACTATCCCTCAACATGCAACAAAGAGTCACTCCAAAGTCACTAATAGCAGAGAGCAAATGAAGAGATTATGGTAGGGTACGAAACCACCTCAAAGTTATCCTTTCTGATCGATCTATTCAAGAGTTCGTAGTAAAATAACACGAAGCTATTCTTTCCATTCAATTTATCATAGAGTTCGTACTAGAATAACACCTTAAGACACAAATCAACCAAAACCCTAATGTCACCTAGATACTCCAATGTCACCTCAAGTATCCGTGGGCATGATTATACGATATGCATCACACAATCTCAGATTCATCTATTCAACCAACACAAAGTACTTCAAAGAGTGCCCCAAAGTTTCTACCGGAGAGTCAAGACGAAAACGTGTGCCAACCCCTATGCATAGGTTCATGGGCGGAACCCACAAGTTGATCACCAAAACATACATCAAGTGGATCACGTGATATCCCATTGTCACCACAGATAAGCACGGCAAGACATACATCAAGTGTTCTCAAATCCTTAAAGACTCAATCCGATAAAATAACTTCAAAGGGAAGACTCAATCCATTACAAGAGAATAGAGGGGGAGAAACATCATAAGATCCAACTATAATAGCAAAGCTCGCGATACATCAAGATCGTGCCAAATCAAGAACACGAGAGAGAGAGAGATCAAACACATAGCTACTGGTACATACCCTCAGCCCCGAGGGTGAACTACTCCCTCCTCGTCATGGAGAGCGCCGGGATGATGAAGATGGCCACCGATGAGGGATCCCCCCTCCGGCAGCGTGCTGGAACAGGGTCCCGATTGGTTTTTGGTGGCTACAGAGGCTTGCGGCGGCGGAACTCCCGATCTATTCTCGTCCTTGATGTTTTTAGGGTATATGGATATATATAGGCGAAAGAAGTCGGTCAGGGGAGCCACGAGGGGCCCACGAGACAGGGGGGCGTGCCTAGTAGGGGGGCGCGTGCCCCACCCTCGTGGCCACCTCGAAGCTTCCTTGACTTCAACTCCAAGTCTCCTGGATCACGTTCGTTCCAAAAATCACGCTCCCGAAGGTTTCATTCCGTTTGGACTCCGTTTGATATTCCTTTTCTTCGAAACACTGAAATAGGCAAGAAAACAACAATATGGGCTGGGCCTCCGGTTAATAGGTTAGTCCCAAAAATAATATAAAAGTGCTTAGTAAAGCCCATAAACATCCAAAACAGATAATATAATAGCATGAATGCTTCATAAATTATAGATACGTTGGAGACGTATCAGCATCCCCAAGCTTAATTCCTGCTCGTCCTCGAGTAGGTAAATGATAAAAGAAAGAATTTATGAAGTGTGAATGCTAGCAGGTGCACAGGTTTGATCAATGGTAATTTCAATCACCTTTTCTAGCATCATTATATGTCATAACAGCAGTTCATCTCATAAAACTTCTCAAGATCAAGTAACAAGCTATTCACATGTTAAAGCATAGACCATAAACTTTCTTGAAAACTAGCAAACTTCATTCTCAGTCATCAAACAATTACAATTCATCTTATTTTTAGGAAGGGTCTATGTCAGAGCTTTGATTTAGCAAACTCCACATACTCAACTATCATATAGTCTTCCATGATTGCTACCACTCAAAGCATATTCTAAGAACAAATAGCATCCATCGAACACAGAGAAAGATAGGGGCTTAGTGTTTCGCCTCCCAACTCACTTAACATATAGATAATTGTCAACAATAATAATTCATGATCAAATATATTTGCATGGCCATATATGCTTAGATCTTTCCCCAACACATGATGCTTGCCAACTAAAGAGTAGGTAGGAATGAGAAGGAATACTACTGACTCTTGCATAAAAGTAAAAGATAGGCCCTTCGCAGAGGGAAGCAGGGATTTGCAGAGGTTCCAGAGCTCGATTTTGAAATAGAGATGAAAATAATTTTGAGAGGTATGATCTCATTGTCAACATAACAACCAAGAGTTCCCAATATCTTCCATACTACATACATTATAGGCGGTTCCCAAACAGAATGGTAAAGTGTTTACTCCCCCTCCACCAACAATCATCAATCCATGGCTTGCCCGAAATAACGGGTGCCTCCAACTAACATCAATCCTGGGGGAGTTTTGTTTGCAATTATTTTTGATTTAATTTTGATATTTTGATCATGGGACTGGGCATCCCAGTTACCAGCCATTTTTCTCGTGAATGATGAGCGGAGTCCACTCATCGTGAGAATAACCCACCTAGCATGGAAGATACTGACAGCCCCTAGTCGCTACATGAGCGATTCGGGCATACAAAACATATTATTATTTGAAGGTTTAGAGTTTGGCACATGCAAATTTACTTGAAACGGTAGGTAAATACCGCATATAGGTAGGTATGGTGGACACTCATGGAAGAAACTTGGTTCAAGGGATTTGGATGCACAAGCAGTATTCCCTCTTAGTACAGATATTTTGGCTAGCAAAGGATTCTAAAAAGCAAGCACCACATGTTGGAGGATCTATAACAATATAACTTCTATACAAATACACCCAATCATAACTCATTACGTTGTCTTCCTTGTCCAACATCAACTAATTTGCTCAGGTTTGAAACTAATTAATGGGGATCACAATCATAGAAGATGTCTAAGATAGTATATTTATATGTGAAATTTCTCTTCCTTCAATATTCTTTCATGAATTGTTCAAGTGACCAATACAATGCTTGCTAACCTTCAATAAATTTACTACCTCTACTTCTTAGATGTAAAGTCATTACTCCCAATGGGGTAGCATATGAAACATATATAATTTCAGATTTATGATATTCAACTCATACAACCATTTACTCATAGGATATAAGTGAAGCACACGAGTAAATGACAAACTACTCCAAAAAGATATAAGTGAAGTTCAATGAGTAGTTAAATAATTATGTAGCTATGTGAAGACTCTCTCTCATTTAATAATTTCAGATCTTGGTATTTTATTCAAACAGCAAGCAAAGCAAAAGAAAATGACATTGCAAGGATAGCACAACTCATGTGAAGAAGCAAAAACTTAGGCTCAACCGATACTAACCGATAATTGTTGAAGAAAGGTGGGATGCCTACCGGGGCATCCCCAAGCTTAGATGCTTGAGACTTCTTGAAATATTATATTGGGGTGACTTGGGCATCCCCAATCTTGAACTTTTGTGCCTCCTTAATTCCTTTTATATCTCGATTTCTCTATTTCTCAAAAACTTCATCCACATAAAACTCAACAAGAACTCGTGAGATAAGTTAGTATAAAACAATGCAAAACCTTATCATCCTCTACTGTAGCAAATCACAAAAATAATTATTCAACATTGAATACTAAATGCCTCTGCATATTTAATACTCATATCCTCAAATAGGATCACTAAACAAGCAAACATATGCAAACAATGCAATCATAACAGCAATCTGCCAAAACAGTACAGTCTATAAAGAATGCAAGATTCATCATACTTTCCTAACTCCAAAAATTATGAAAGAAAACTCCAACTGCAGTAAATTTATCATAGCTTATTATGCAAAAGTTTTCAACATTTTATCACATTCTGACTTTTCTAAGGAATTTTTGCAACAACGGTAAACTTTCTGTTTTGAAACAGCAACATGTATACTTACAAAATAAGCATGGTAAAAGCTATCCTTGACCTTTTTATTGAAAATAAAGATGCAAAACACAATTCTAAATAACAGCAAGCAAATACTAACAAAATAAAATGACGCTCCAAGCAAAACACATATCATGTGGTGAATAAAAATATAGCTCCAAGTAAAGTTACCGATGGACGAAGACGAAAGAGGGGATGCCATCCTCCGGGGCATCCCCAAGCTTAGGCTTTTGGTTGTCCTTGAATATTACCTTGGGGTGCCTTGGGCATCTCCAAGCTTAGGATCTTGCCACTCCTTATTCCATAGTCCATCGAATCTTTACCCAAAACTTGAAAACTTCACAACACAAAACTCAACAGAAAACTCGTAAGCTCCGTTAGTATAAGAAAATAAATCACCACTTAGGTACTGTTGTGAACTCATTATAAATTCATATTGGTGTAATATATACTGTATTACAACTCCTCTATGATTCATACCCTCCGATACTACTCATAGATTCATCAAAATAAGCAAACAACACATAGAAAACAGAATCTATCAAAAACAGAACAGTCTGTAGTAATCTGTATCAAACGCAAACTTGTGGAACTCAGAAAAATCTACCAAAATAGGAAGACCTAGATAATTTGATTATTGATCTAATTCAATTGGAATCAGTATTTTATCACTTTCTGGTGATTTTAAACAATTTTTTTCGTGGACAGAAAGTTTCTGGAATTTTCAGCAAGATCAAATAACTATCATCCAAGAAGATCCTATAGGTCTTACTTGGCACAAACACCAATTAAAACATAAAACCACATCTAACGAGAGGCTAGATGATTTATTTATTACTAAACAGAACCAAAAAGCAAGAAACTAAAATAAAATTGGGTTGCCTCCCAACAAGCGCTATCATTTAACGCCCCTAGCTAGGCATGATGATTTCAATGATGCTCGCATAAGAGATAAGAATTGAAACATAAAGAGAGCATCATGAAGAATATGACTAGCACATTTAAGTCTAACCCACTTCCTATGCATAGGGATTTTGTGAGAAAACAACTTATGGGAACAAGAATCAATTAGCATAGGAAGGCTAAACAAGCATAGCTTCAAGATTTTCAACACATAGAGAGGAAACTTGACATTATTGCAATTCCTACAAGCATATGTTCCTCCCTCATAATAATTTTCAGTAGCATCATGAATGAATTCAACAATATAACCAGCACCTAAAGCATTCTTTTCATGATCTGCTTGCATAGAAAATTTACTACTCTCCACATAAGCAAAATTCTTCTCATTTGGAATAGTGGGAGCAAACTCAACAAAATAACTATCATGTGAAGCATAATCCAATTGAAAACTAAAATCATGATGACAAGTTTCATGGTTATCATTATTCTTTATAGCATACATGTCATCACAATAATCATCATAAATAGGAGGCATGCTATCATCATAATAAATTTGCTCATCAAAACTTGGGGGACAAAACATATCATCTTCATCAAACATAGCTTCCCCAAGCTTGTGGCTTTGCATGTCATTAGCATCATGGATATTCAAGGAATTCATACTAACAACATTGCAATCATGCTCATCATCCAAGGATTTAGTGCCAAACATTTTAATACATTCTTCTTCTTACACTTTGGCACAATTATCGGAATCCTTATTTTCACGAAAGACATTAAAAAGATGAAGCATATGAGGCATCCTCAATTCCATTTTTTGTAATTTTCTTTTATAAACTAAACTAGTGATAAAACAGGAAACTAAAAGATTCGATTGCAAGATCTAAAGATATACCTTCAAGCACTCACCTCCCCGGCAACGGCGCCAGAAAAGAGCTTAGTTGACGGGGTGTGAGTGCCGCTTACCTAGCCTCCCCGGCAACGGCGCCACAGAAAAGAGCTTGATGTCTACTACGCAACCTTCTTCTTGTAGACGTTGTTGGTCCTCCAAGTGCAGAGGTTTGTATGACAGTAGCAAATTTCCCTCAAGTGGATGACCTAAGGTTTATCAATCCGTGGGAGGCGTAGGATGAAGATGGTCTCTCTCAAACAACCCTGCAACCAAATAACAAAGAGTCTCTTGTGTCCCCTACACACCCAATACAATGGTAAATTGTATAGGTGCACTAGTTCGGTGAAGAGATGGTGATACAAGTGCAATATGGATGGTAGATATTGGTTTTTGTAATCTGAAAATATAAAAACAGCAAGGTAGCAAGCGATAAAAGTGAGCGTAAACGGTATTGCAATGCTAGGAAACAAGGCCTAGGGTTCATACTTTCACTAGTGCAAGTTCTCTCAACAATAATAACATAATTAGATCATATAACTATCCCTCAACATGAAACAAAGAGTCACTCCAAAGTCACTAATAGCGGAGAGCAAATGAAGAGATTATGGTAGGGTACGAAACCACCTCAAAGTTATCCTTTCTGATCGATCTATTCAAGAGTTCGTAGTAAAATAACACGAAGCTATTCTTTCCGTTCAATCTATCATAGAGTTCGTACTAGAATAACACCTTAAGACACAAATCAACCAAAACCCTAATGTCACCTAGATACTCCAATGTCACCTCAAGTATCCGTGGGCATGATTATACGATATGCATCACACAATCTCAGATTCATCTATTCAACCAACACAAAGTACTTCAAAGAGTGCCCCAAAGTTTCTACCGGGGTGACGGAGGGATCGTACCATTCGAGCCTTTTTTTCATGCTTTTCCCGGCTTGATTTATTTATGAGGTATCCAGATGGCACTGCACCGGCGAGGGAAAGTGAAGCTGATGAGATTTTATTTTGATTTTCCCATCCTCATGGCCTTTCTATATTTCTAATCTAATTTGAAACCCCTTAATACAACGTTCATTTTTCATAAAAGAATGGAATCCTAGAATTCCTATTCGAGAAATTTTTGGGCCCTTAGGCGCAGAGAGTTGTCCGAGTAAATGGCCATGGGTAGCCTAACCGACTACCCCTGGCTCCTCAGAAAATTTATCAGGCCTTTGGGCCTTCAAACACTCCAAGCATTTGGGCCGCCTTCCCCGGCCGGCTACCACTAAAGCCGACTCCCGGAAGGCGACCCAGCCTCACCGACTCCAAGAAGCCGGCCATGAAGGACGCTGACTAATAGAAGCCGGCCAAGACCACGACCACTCCTACATAACGACGACGTGATGGGGTGTGGCCACAGTGCGGGCCACGACCCCCGAAGCCCGAGGCGGGCCTGGCTACAGGAGGCCGTACGGGAGGAACGTCTCCCGTGCGGCTCGGAACTGTAGCCACGCTAGCCTCGACGTCATCCACGACCCGCTCCCGTACGGCCCAAGGACCGCGGGCCCCTTCAGCCAGAGAGAGGCGTGAAGGCGGCCTGGCTTTTCCTAGTCGGCCGGGAGCATAGCCGGCCTCCAGAAGCCGGCTACTCCCTTCCTCGAAGCAGGAGCCCCATTAAGGAGACAAGACGAGGTGAGGCTACAGTGATAGCCCCCGAGGCGGCCCACTGTAGCCACGCTCACCTCGACAAGGCCCTCATCATCAGAGGCGCGGCTACAGTAAGCAGCCGCCGACAAAGCCCTAGGCGGTGGGGCCGGCCTGTCGACCAAGTAGCCGGCGGGACCCACCAGCCGGCGGGACCCACCAGCCGGCGGAGAAGCCGGCGAGCATAGACACTGACGGCTGGGACCCGTTCCCAGTCGGATTACCATTGTACCCCCGGGGGGTAGGCCTATATAAACCCCCCGGAGCGCCCATGCAAAGGGTTGGCTTCTGGTTCGCACCTCTGCATGTTTGGCTTCCAAGCATAGCACACACACACACATAGATAGAGAGAAGCAAGAGCTAGCCTTGTTCTTCTTCTCCCTTGATCCCAACAGCTCTAGGAGCGATTGTAGCTACCCTTTATCGATCTAGTGATCATGCGGAGACCCCGCAGAGCAGGACTAGGGGTGTTATCTCCTCGGAGAGCCCCGAACCTGGGTAAGATTCGCCGGCGTGCATGTCTTCGCCTCATCCCGTTTCCAGGCACCGGCGACGTTTTATTGGCTCCCACAATGATAAGCCATCCCTTGGCATATGTCGCACCAACCACCCGACATTTGGCGCCCACCGTGGGGCCAGGTGCACCGTCGTCCGGAGACCTGTTCTGGACGGGAACCCTCTTCCTTCCCCGCGAGCGCAGCCAGCCTGCTGCGCCCGATGGCGTTTGCCTCGACGCGCTGCAAGGCGTCGACGACGCCTGCGCAGCGAGCCGCCTCGCCGATCTGCTCGGCGAGACTCGCATCTCCGACGAGCCTGCGTCCGACGCAGGCACCGACTACCCCGAGAGCCGCCTCGTCAGCCTCCTCGACCAACTTCACGTCTCCAGCGAGCCTGCTGCGGACATGGAGTCTGTCGGCTCCACCGACCCGATGCTCATCGACTCCGACACCGCGTCGCTCGACGCTTACCCCTCCGACGTGGTGGTCTTCGACGACCCACTCCCTCGAGCTGACAGCGGCAGCAGCGCTGTCACCGAAGTGCTGGTCATCAGCCACGTCTCCAACTCGGGCGAGAACGCCCGCGACGCTCAGCAAGCGGCGACGCACGACCTCTCCGTCCCCATCCCGGCCGACGCCGACGCCGAGACCCTGGAGGCACGCCGCCTTGCCCTCATCGCGGAGGGCAAGAAGATAGCCTCGATGAGACGTCTCACCGAGGCCCACCAGCGCGAAGTTGACCGCGCCGCCTTCGGGACGCCGCCGCCTAGCGGCCCGAGCCGAGCCGGCTTCGTCCAGAAGCGTGGCGCAGCCGTTGCCAGCATGCTGGGCGCAGATCGCCCCGTCTACGCCACCCCGCTCGAGAATCTGCGAGCCGCTCAGGCGGCTGCAGAGGAGCTCAATGGGCTGGGAGCCGATGAGCTCCCTTACATGACAAGACGGATCCAGCAGCTGATCGACGCGGCTGCAGAACGGCACGAGGCCGGCGCCCGAGCTGATAGCCATCCCCCGCGCCGGGAGCACGCCGCGACGTCCCGCTCGCCGACTGCGAGCGGCGTGTGTCAGAAGAAAGACAAGGAGCCGGCTGCCAGCCGCAGCCGGACTCGCATTACCATCGAGCGCGACGCGGATGGCCGCCCTCGAGCTATAGAACACCAGGGGAACCTGCCTCCGCCTCCGCCTCGAAGAGAAAGACGCCTCACTCCACCGCTTGTCACCCATCCGACTCTTGGCGACCGACTCGGCCGCCGAGAAGGAGTCGGCGAGAACGACGCCCGCCACAGGATCGACCGCCTTGCTCGGTCCTTGGCGTTAGAAGAAGAAGATGATGTCGGCCCGCCATGCTTTGGCCCCCGCATCCGCGACGAGCCCTTCCCCAAAGGGTTCTCGCTCCCCAGAGACATGCCCAAGTACAACGGCTCGGTGAAGCCGGAAGATTGGCTCATCGACTACTCCACAGCCGTCAGCATCGCCAACGGCAACCGGCGCGTTGCCGTGAAGTACGTCCCCCTGATGCTGCAGGGCACGGTGCGCACATGGCTCAATAGCCTCAAGCCCTACAGCATCAACAGCTGGCTGGACTTCACCGAAGTTTTTGTCCGCAACTTCACCAGCACCTACAAGCGGCCCCCCAAGCCTCGTCAGCTCTCCCTCTGCGTCCAGGGGCCCAACGAGTCGACCCGCGACTACCTCACGCGATGGGCCGAGCTCCGCAACTCCTGCGAGGGAGTGCACGAGGTCCAGTACTTCACTGCCGGGTGCCGAGAGGGCACCCTCCTCAAGCACCGACTCCTCTGCGACGAGCCGGCTACCCTCGACGTGCTACTCGTCATCGCCGACAAGTACGCCACTGCCGACTCCTCCATGAAGACCGAGCTCCGAGTGGATGCCTCGGGGAAAGTGGTTGCTCCGGCTCCCAAGCAGCCGGCTGGCGACCCTAACCGGCGCTCCTACCAGAACGACCACAAGCGCAAGGGCCCCATGCCGACTTCCTCCAGTCGGCAGGTTGCCACAGTTGAAGACGAGCAGCCCGAAGAGCGGCCCGCCCCCAAGAAGAAGGGTGGATGGCCGCACTGGCAGCCGTCCTTCTCCTAAGAGCAAGCACTCGATGCTCCCTGCAAGTTCCACAGCGGCGCGAAGCCGTCCAACCATACAACACGGAAATGCCACTGGCTCACCCGCATCACCAAGGGCGAAGGGATGGTGCCGCCTCCGCCTCCCGGCCCGCCGCCTCCAGCCCCCCAGCAGCCGGCGGCCCGGCCGGCAGTCGGCGCCATCCAAGATGAGTTCCCCGAAGCGCACGACGCCTACGTCGTCTTCACAAGCCAAGTCGACGACAAGCGCAGCCGACGCCGACAGCACCAAGAAGTAAACGCAGTCGCCTCTAGCACCGCCGAGTTCATGCACTGGTCGGAAAAGCCCATCAGCTGGAGCCAGGCCGACCACCCAGAGGTGATGCCTTCGCCTGGCTCCTATGCTATGGTCCTGGACGTCACCCTTGCGACGGAGAGGCGAGCTGCCAGATTTTCCCGCGTCCTGATAGACGGCGGAAGCAGTATCAACATACTGTACCGCGATACCATGGACAAGCTGAACATCAAAGCGAAGCAGCTCATGCCGAGCCGCACCGTCTTCCATGGTATTGTACCCGGCCTATCTTGCTCTCCAATCGGCAAGATCAAGATGGATGTTCTCTTCGGAGACAAAGATCATTTTCGCCGGGAAGCAATATGGTTCGAGGTGGTGGATCTGGAGAGCCCCTATCATGCATTGCTTGGCCAACCTGCTTTGGCCAAGTTCATGGCTGTGCCCCACTATGCCTACCTGAAGATGAAGATGCCGAGCTCGAAAGGGATCATCACGGTAGCCGGCGACTACAAGAAGTCCATCGAGTGTGCCATGGCCAGCAGCCGGCTGGCCGAGTCCCTCGTGGTGGCAGAAGAGAAGAAGATGTTGGAACGGGTCGTGGCCATGGCCGGCAAGCAGCCGGCCTTGTCCCCCAACCCCAAGGACTGTGATGCGCAGGGCTCCTTCCAGCCTGCGAAAGAGACAAAGAAGATACCTCTAGACCCGGAGCACCCAGAAAGGTTCGCCGTGATTGGGGCGAACTTGGACAGTAAATAGGAAGGCGAGCTCGCCGACTTCCTCCGTGAGAATCAAGACATCTTTGCATGGTCCCCAAAGGACATGCCGGGTGTCCCGAAGGATTTCGCCGAGCACAAATTACATGTCCGAGCTGATGCGAAGCCGGTCAAGCAACCCCTCCGCCGACTATCAGAAGAGAAGCGAAGAATCGTGGGAGAAGAGATAGCCCGGCTCCTTGCAGCCGGCTTCATCGTGGAAGTGTTCTTTCCAGAATGGCTCGCCAATCCAGTTCTGGTTTTGAAGAAGAATAACAAGTGGCGCATGTGTATAGACTACACAAGTTTGAACAAGGCCTGCCCAAAGGATCCGTTTGCTTTGCCACGGATTGACCAAGTGATAGACTCCACAGCCGGATGCGAGCTGTTAAGTTTTTTGGATGCATACTCGGGGTATCATCAGATCAAGTTGGACCCGGCTGACCACCTGAAGACTGCCTTCATCACACCCTTTGGAGCTTTCTGCTACCTGACAATGACATTCGGCTTGAGAAACGCCGGTGCCACTTTTCAGCGTTGCATGCAGAAATGTCTCTTGAAACAACTCGGCAGAAATGCCCACGTCTACGTAGACGACATTGTGGTGAAGACAGAGAAGCGCGGTACCTTGCTGGAAGACCTGAAGGAAACATTTGCCAACTTGCGCCGATTCCAGATCAAGCTCAACCCCGAGAAGTGCGTGTTCGAAGTGCCAGCCAGCCAGCTGCTAGGCTTTTTGGTATCCGAACGCGGCATTGAGTGCAACCCTGTCAAGATCAAGGCCATCGAGAGGATGGAGATACCCACCAAGCTGCGAGATGTGCAGAAGTTCACTGGCTGCTTAGCCTCCCTGAACCGTTTTATCAGCCGACTAGGAGAGAAGGCCCTCCCCCTGTACCGACTCATGAAGAAGTCCACTCACTTTGAGTGGAATGATCAAGCCGACCAAGCCTTCCATGAGTTGAAGAAAATGTTGACCACTCCGCCTGTCCTGGCTGCGCCGACTGAGAAGGAGCCCATGCTCCTCTACATCGCCGCGACAAGCCGAGTCGTCAGCACTGTTGTTGTGGTCCAGCGCCCGGAGGAAGGCCGAGCTCAGCTGGTCCAGAGGCCGGTCTACTATCTCAGCGAAGTACTGTCCAGCTCAAAGCAAAACTACCCGCATTACCAGAAGATGTGCTATGGGGTGTACTTCGCTGCCAAGAAATTGAAGCCCTACTTCCAAGAGCACCCCATCACGGTCGTGTGCACTGCCCCGCTCGCCGAGATCATAGGCAGCCGGGATGCATCCGGCCGGGTGGCCAAATGGGCCATTGCCTTGGCGCCCTACACGATTTTCTATCAACCCCGCACCGCCATAAAGTCACAAGCATTGGCCGACTTCCTCGTCGACTGGGCCGAGACCCAGTACTTACCGCCGGCCCCCGACTCCACCCATTGGCGGATGCACTTTGACGGGTCCAAGATGCGCACCGGCTTGGGAGCCGGCATCGTCCTCACCTCTCCCAAAGGCGACAAGCTCAAGTACACGTTGCAGATCCACTTCGCCGCCTCCAACAACGTGGCCGAGTACGAGGCGCTCGTACATGGGCTCCGGCTAGCCAAAGAACTCGGCATACGCCGGATCCTGTGCTACGACGACTCAGACTTGGTGGTCCAGCAATCATCCGGCGATTGGGACGCCAAGGACGCAAACATGGCAAGCTACCGTTTCCTCGTCCAGCAGATGAGCGGATACTTTGAAGGGTGCGAGTTCCTTCACGTGCCAAGGGCCGACAACGACCAAGCAGATGCCCTAGCACGGGTCGGCTCCACCCGACAAGCCATACCGACTGGCGTCTCCCTCCAGCGCCTCCTCAAGCCGTCCATCAAGCCGTCTCCAGAGTCGGATTCCATCTTCGTACCGCCTGCGCCAAAAACAGCCGGATCCGGCTCAAGAAATCCTGCAGGCGGCACGGGGACCTCGACGACTGCCCCGGGGACTGACGTAGTTGCACCCGGCCCAGGGACTTCAGAACCCGGTTCGGGGACTGCAGCAGTCGGCCCAGGGACTGCAACGACACAAGAAGCGGTGGTCGACTCCAATGCAACACCCAACCCACCCACCCGAGTCATGGTGGCCACATTAACAGCAGAAGAAGTCACAGCTCCCTCATGGGCCCAGCCCATCCTCAAGTTCCTAGTCAACAGAGAGCTGCCGACTGATGAGATCGCAGCAAGACTAGTGCAACGATGAACCGCAGCATACACAATAATCAACAGGAAGCTTGTGAAGCGCAGCGTCACTGGAGTCTTCCAGCGTTGCGTCGAGCCAAAAAAGGAGTGGCAATCCTCAAAGACATCCACCAAGGCGAATGCGGCCACCACGCCGCCTCAAGATCCCTCGTGGCCAAGGCTTTCCGCCATGGGTTCTTCTGGCCGACTGCCTTGGAGGATGCTAAAGAAATAGTGAAGAGCTGCAGAGGATGTCAAGTCTTCAGTTCCAAACAACACCTACCGGCTTCTGCCCTCAAGACCATTCCCCTCACTTGGCCTTTTGCCGTCTGGGGACTGGAGATGGTGGGCCCTTTCAAGACAGCCCGCGGTGGCATGACACACCTGCTCGTTGTGGTGGACAAGTTCACAAAGTGGATCGAAGCCAAGCCCATCAAGAAGCTGAACGGGCCGACTGCCGTGACATTCATCACCGACATCACTACTCGGTACGGCGTGCCGCACAGCATCATCACCGACAACGGCACGAACTTCGCCAAAGGCGCACTGGCGCGTTTCTGCGCGACACAGGGCATCCGACTGGACTTAGCGTCCGTTGCCCACCCGCAGTCAAACGGCCAGGTCGAGCGAGCAAATGGACTTATCCTCTCCGGCATCAAGCCCTGACTGGTTGTACCACTGGAGCGATCGGCCGGCTGCTGGCTCGAAGAGCTGCCGGCTGTCCTCTGGAGTCTGCGCACTACACCCAACAAGTCAACCGGCTTCACTCCATTCTTCCTTGTGTACGGTGCCGAGGTTGTCATCCCAACAGACATCGAGTTCGACTCGCCTCGGATCACCATGTACACGGAGGAGGAAGCCAAAGAAGCAAGAGAAGACGGCGTCGACCTACTGGAAGAAGGCCGGCTGTTAGCCCTCAGCCGGTCCGCCATCTACCAGCAAGGCCTGCGCCGCTACTACAACCGCAAGGTCAAGACAAGATCCTTCCAAGAGGGCGACCTTGTGCTCCGGCTGATCCAGCGAACAGCCGGCCAGCACAAGCTCTCGGCCCCTTGGGAAGGCCCCTTCGTCGTCAGCAAGGCACTCGGCAACGACTCCTACTACTTGATCGACGCGCAAAAGCCAAGAGCACGCAAGAGAGACGACTCCGGCAAGGAGTCGGAGCGACCATGGAACGCAAACCTCCTAAGACGATTTTACAGCTGAAAAGCAGTATGTATCACGCTACCCCTTTTGTATTACGTTACAAACCAACAGGCCCCCCGAACAATACTCGGGGACTGCCTTTTATTTATCTATGAATGACGAGTGTCATATCCATGAATGTATTATTACATTTTGAATTCTTGTCCGGCACCGGGTCCGACTAGTCGGCCCGGGGACTGGCCGCCTTGAGCTATATTGAAAGTCCTTCCTAAAGTCAGCAAAGTAGTGCGCCGGCTCCCGAGTCTTCCCTTGTTGAAAGTCGCAGCTCAAAGAACTGACTGTCCGACTAGCAAGAGAGAAGACAGAAAGGACGCCCACACGAAAAACGGCTAAGGAACAACTAACCTATATAGCAAAAAGACGGCCTCCATATATGCCTGCCGACTGTCACAGCAGTCGGCTGGCCGACTTCCTAAAAACTTAGCTTAAGTCCGGCAGAGCTAAAAGTACTTCCCCCTCCCCAATCGGCCAGGCACTCCCCGGCTACAGATTGCAGAGCAACTGTTTGACTAGGGAGGCGGCAACCAAGGGAGGGCGGCAAAGGAAAAAAGCAAAAGGACAAAAAGTGAAAGTACAAGGAAAGACCGATTGCATAACTTATATACATAAAGCCCCCGATAGGCGGCAACAGACTTGAGTTTCAATACACCCAGTGGGTGGAACTGCGCAGACTTAACCAAAAACATTGTTCAAAAGTAACAAGACATGAAACAAAAGAAAGAAGACAAAGGCGCGAAGGCCGAGCTGGTCGGCGAAGGCGACCTCGCCGGCTGAAGGAGTGGCCGCCTAGCTGGTCCCGGCTTGACCACCTCCTGCGGCAGGAGACGCGCTCGCACGCGACGTAGTGCTGGAGGCGCGGTCAGGCTGGCCGGCTACTCCGCCAGCCGGCTCGGCGTCTTCAGCCTCCTCCTCCCCCTCTTCGCCCTCGTCGCTGGAGTCGATCTCCTCCGCCGAGTCCTCGCCGCACGCCGGGTCCAGCCCAAACCAATCTTCCGGCTGGGCGACTCCATTGTCGGCCACCTCGGGGGCGAAGACGTTGGTGTCGGTGTAGTCGGCGATTGCCGAAGCCCGTCGAATGATGGCCGGCCGCGCCGGCTCCAGCTCCGTGTCGGCTTGCTGCCGCCAGGTCGACAGCTGGTCCAAGTTCAGGCCGGGATACCAGGCCTTGACGAACTCCAGCGCCCGCCCGGCGCCAGAGCGAGCCGCTGACGCCTTCCAAGCTTCGAAGCGGCCGACGGCCACCTCCAGCCAGTCGGCGGTCCGACTGGGAGTGCGCGAGACCGCTTGGCCAGGCCAGAGGGTGGCCAAGACCTGCGACCCGGCACGCTGAAGCCGGCGGAGCAGCCTGTGAGCCGGCTGGATACGAGCCTGGATCGCCAGGAGCTGCTCCTCCAGCGAGCGGCCGGCGGTCGGCGAGATCTCGAAGCCGGCCTGCCTCTTCGCCTGGCGACGAGCTTCAATGGCCTGGTTGGCGGCAGTTGAATAGCCAGGGAAGTACTCTGCGCGAAGAAGAAAAGAAAAGAAGAACCCCGAATTAGAAAAACAAGTCAAAGTGACAGATGGCAAGAAAGGACGAAGGGGTAGACGACTTACCGTCAACCAGATCCTCGATCTGGCCATAGCCGGAGACCAGAGTCTGCCGGTCCTCTGCCCAGCCGGCCGCCTCCGTCTCGAACTCGGCCTGGAGGGTGGCTTCGCGGTCCTGCGCAGCCTTCAGCGCCGCCTTGTGGCTTTCCTCCTGGTCGGCCAGCTTCTTGACCAGGCGGTCGCGCTCCTGCACCAAGGCGGCGAGCTCCGCGTCCTTGGCACGAAGAGCAGTCTGGGACTCCCCCAGCTGCGCCCTCAGGCCGGCGTTGGCCGCTGCAGAGAGAAAAGAAGAAGAACAATGAGAAATCATCAAGGAAGATCCGAGCCGACTGCTCAGCAGTCGGCCCGAATCTCGGGGACTACACCCAGTGGGTGCGCTGACGCGCCCCCACATGAGATAAAGATCAAGACACATACCTCGGCTTTCAGTGAGATCGGCGGTCTTCTGAGTCAGCTCCCGAGCCTGAGAGTTGAAGGCGGACGCTCGGAGGTTGTGGTAGTCCTGCAAGACGGACAGAAGACCGACGTGAGAACAAAAGTAGCAAAAACAAAATCTCCAAGAAGTTCCAAGCCGCCTGCTCAGCAACCGACTCGGAACTCGGGGACTACACCCAGTGGGTGCGTTGACGCGCCCCCACGAGAGAAATCAAGAACAAGATGAGAATACTAACCCGGATGGCTGCCCGCGTGGCGAGGAATTCATCGGTGAACTGCCTCAGCGCCGCGGAAGGCGACGTTCACCACGGCTGTCCCTCCGCCTGGCGTCCACCCTGAGGTAGCGCTGGCCGCCTCCGCGTCTCGGGCCGACGAGCCGGAGCCCACGGCCGGCTGTGGCTCCGACGCCGCCTTCTGCGGCTCCGACGCGGCCTTCCCTGCGCGCCGGCTTGGCGGAACCCAGACCGCCACCTCAGCTCTCGCGGCCGGCTCGCCCTCCGCCGACTGTGCGGGCGCAGGCTCAGTTTGACCGCCTTGGGCCGCCCTAGTCGGAGGAGTCGGCTCCGGCGCCTCCCTCAAGATGATGACATCGTCGCCGCTTCCTCCCAGACCCGGCTGGGAACCGCTGGCTCCTCCTGGCGAGGGATCCACGTCCCCTGGCGCCATGGTGCGCAGGGGGGTGACCATCAATGCCTCCCTTGCCACCGCCTCGGCCTCGGCCTCTGCCTGGGCCTTGGCTACGGCCTCAGCGAGCACCTTCGTCGCCTCCTCCTCCCGAGCTGCCTGGGCGGCGGCTGCCTTCCGTGCCTCCGCCTCCCGCGCTTCCTGCTCCTCCCGCACCTCCCGCGCGTTCCTTTCCGTCGCCTCCAGGAGGGCGGCACGGGGATCTACGCGGCGGGTGGTGCTCCCAGAGCCCCCTGGCGACTCGACAACGGAGCCGGCAGCCGCCCGCTCGAGTGACAGTGGAGCTCTGATCATTGAAAAAGAAGACGAAGACTCAAGAACCATCAAAGGAAAGAAAGAAGGACAGTACGAAGAAAAGAGAGAACTTACGCCGACACAGTCTGCGGCTGCTTCACCACTTTGCGGAAACGAGCCGCCTTCGCGGCCGCTTCTTCCCGCCTAGTGGCTGCCGCCCCACCCCTCGGCTTCTTCGTCCGGCTGCCGAACATGCCCTGGGTGGCGCGACGTTTCTGGCCTCTACCCCGAGCAGGCTGCGCGCCGGAGGAGCCCGCGCCGCGTCCGAAGGCCGGCTGGCGGGGCGGGACGGCTTCGGCTTCGTCGTCGTCCAGCCAGTCGTCGAAGGTCGCGGAGAACCCGGAGCCGCCTGCTTCGCCGCCGGCTTGGCCGCCGGCCGGCTCGGCGGCGTCCTCCATATGGACCGCCCCCAGATCGGGGTCCTCCTGGTCGTGCTCGGTCCGGTCGGGGACGAAGCGGCGCTCCACGTCCGCTCCCCCGGCCGGCCGAAGCAGAGGATTCTTTCAAAAAAGCGAGCCGACTGAGTTAGAGTCGGCTCAGAGGAACTCGGCGACAAAGCTGAGAGAGAAAAAGAGAAAAAGAGAAGGGGAGCATACCATAGGCGGAGGATTGGCGTGGCTGTATGGCTCTTTGCCGAATTGCCAATCGTCGGAAAGCTGGTAGTTGGCGAGGTAGTTCACCATGTCGGCGGCGTCGGCCCGTGGCATCTCCTTGGTGCACATCCGGCTCGAATCGAGCTGGCCGCTCATCTGACAGATCAGATGAGGCCGGCTCTGGAGCGGGAGGACCCGGCGCGTGACGAACGCGGCCAGGAGGTCGGGCCCCGTCAGGCCCTCCGACTGGACCATCACCCGCAGGCGGGCGATGGCGGCGTTACCTCCCTGCGACAGCGTCACCGCCCGGAAGGACCATTGGGGCAGCCTCCCCGCCGGCGGGCCGGCCACGTAGGCCGGCAGGTTGAGGTAGTCGCCCCGGGGAGCGATGCTCTGCACGTAGAAATATGACTTCTGCCACTTCTTCACCGATTGGATCAGGGTGATGATGGGGAAGGGGTTGTCGGCGCCCGATCTCCGCGACGCGATGAAGGCGCCGGTCTGAGCCGGCACGCCCCGACGCGCGTGCCCAGCTTCGACTGGAAGAACTCCCCCCAGAGCTCGAGGGTGGGGAGGACGCCAAGATAGCCCTCGCACAGGGTGACGAAGGCCGACAGCAGCACCACCGCGTTGGGGGTGAGGTGGTGCGGCTGGAGTTGATAGAAGTCCAGCACGGAGCGGAAGAAGGCGCTCACTGGCAGGCCGAAGCCGCGCAGGAAGTGCGAGCGGAAGACCACCCGCTCGCCCTCCTGCGACGCCGGCCTGACTTCCTTCTCCGGCGCGAGGCGGACCTCCACTTTGTCCGCGCTGGGCAGACGCCGGGTGTCGCGGAGGAAGTCGATGTGGTCGTTGTGGACGATGGAGCCATCCCAATCCCCGCCAAGCTGCTCAACGTGGGGAGGCATAGCGGAAGCTAGCACGGCGGCGGAGGAGCGTGCGGAGGAAGAGCGCGGTGGCGAGGCGCTGTCGTAAGAACGAGCAAGGCGAGAAGACAAAGGGAGTAGGAGGAGCGTGCGAGGGTCTGTCGCCCTCCACCTCCCCCTACTTATAACCTCACGCGGCCGAAGAGGCCGGACGTGGGGGGGAGACGTGGGATTAACTGCGCCCACTCCCCCACGTCTCGCGTTTATTACGCATAAGTGCGAGCCGAAACTGCCGCACGGAGCGTGCGGGCGGTTTCGGGATACAAAGGATCCGCGCCTGGGCCGGGGCGCGGACGTGGCGGGCCCCCTCCCTGCGGCGACGTCCTGTCACGCGCGTGGGCTGGCAGGCTTCCCGGCCACGTGGCACGCCAACGGCCCGAGGCCGGCCCGCGGCCCGGTGCATTTGCCTGCGGGTTCCCGCACCCCGACTCCAGAAGAATTCGACTAAAGGCGGAGCGCCTGCACCAAGGCCGGCTCCCAGCTGCCGGCTTGTCACGATAGGAAGCTGATCGAGCTTCTCGAACCCCCCTCCACCTCGAAGCCCAATCAGCTTCGGGGACTACTGTCGGAGTAAATGGCCACGGGTAGCCTAACCGACTACCCCTGGCTCCTCAGAAAATTTATCAGGCCTTTGGGCCTTCAAACACTCCAAGCATTTGGGCCGCCTTCCCCGGCTGGCTACCACTAAAGCCGACTCCCGGAAGGCGACCCAGCCTCACCGACTCCAAGAAGCCGGCCATGAAGGACGCTGACTCATAGAAGCTGGCCAAGACCACAACCACTCCTACATAACGACGACGTGATGGGGTGTGGCCACAGTGCGGGCCACGACCCCCGAAGCCCGAGGCGGGCCTGGCTACAGGAGGCCGTACGGGAGGAACGTCTCCCGTGCGGCTCGGAACTGTAGCCACGCTAGCCTCGACGTCATCCACGACCCGCTCCCGTACGGCCCAAGGACCGCGGGCCCCTTCAGCCAGAGAGAGGCGTGAAGGCGGCCCGGCTTTTCCTAGTCGGCCGGGAGCATAGCCGGCCTCCAGAAGCTGGCTACTCCCTTCCTCGAAGCAGGAGCCCCATTAAGGAGACAAGACGAGGTGAGGCTACAGTGATAGCCCCCGAGGCGGCCCACTGTAGCCACGCTCACCTCGACAAGGCCCTCATCATCAGAGGCGCGACTACAGTAAGCAGCCGCCGACAAAGCCCTAGGCGGTGGGGCCGGCCTGTCGACCAAGTAGCCGGCGGGACCCAGCAGCCGGCGGGACCCAGCAGCCGGCGAGCATAGACACTGACGGCTGGGACCCGTTCCCAGTCGGATTACCATTGTACCCCCGGGGGGTAGGCCTATATAAACCCCCCGGAGCGCCCATGCAAAGGGTTGGCTTCTGGTTCGCACCTCTGCATGTTTGGCTTCCAAGCATAGCACACACACACACATAGATAGAGAGAAGCAAGAGCTAGCCTTGTTCTTCTTCTCCCTTGATCCCAACAGCTCTAGGAGCGATTGTAGCTACCCTTTATCGATCTAGTGATCATGCGGAGACCCCGCAGAGCAGGACTAGGGGTGTTATCTCCTCGGAGAGCCCCGAACCTGGGTAAGATTCGCCGGCGTGCATGTCTTCGCCTCATCCCGTTTCCAGGCACCGGCGACGTTTTATTGGCTCCCACAATGATAAGCCATCCCTTGGCATATGTCGCACCAACCACCCGACAAGAGTCAAGACGAAAACGTGTGCCAACCCCTATGCATAGGTTCATGGGCGGAACCCGCAAGTTGATCACCAAAACATACATCAAGTGGATCACGTGATATCCCATTGTCACCACAGATAAGCACGGCAAGACATACATCAAGTATTCTCAAATCCTTAAAGACTCAATCCGATAAAATAACTTCAAAGGGAAAACTCAATCCATTACAAGAGAATAGAGGGGGAGAAACATCATAAGATCCAACTATAATAGCAAAGCTCGCGATACATCAAGATCGTGCCAAATCAAGAACACGAGAGAGAGAGAGATCAAACACATAGCTACTGGTACATACCCTCAGCCCCGAGGGTGAACTACTCCCTCCTCGTCATGGAGAGCACCGGGATGATGAAGATGGCCACCGGTGAGGGATCTCCCCTCCGGCAGGGTGCGGGAACAGGGTCCCGATTGGTTTTTGGTGGCTACAGAGGCTTGCGGCGGCGGAACTCCCGATCTATTCTCGTCCTCGATGTTTTTAGGGTATATGGATATATATAGGCGAAAGAAGTCGGTCAGGGGAGCCACGAGGGGCCCACAAGACAGGGGGCGCACCCAGTAGGGGGGACGCGTGCCCCACCCTCGTGGCCACCTCGAAGCTTCCATGACTTCAACTCCAAGTCTCCTGGATCACGTTCGTTCCAAAAATCACGCTCCCGAAGGTTTCATTCCGTTTGGACTCCGTTTGATATTCCTTTTCTTCGAAACACTGAAATAGACAAGAAAACAACAATATGGGCTGGGCCTCCGGTTATTAGGTTAGTCCCAAAAATATATAAAAGTGCTTAGTAAAGCCCATAAACATCCAAAACAGATAATATAATAGCATGAATGCTTCATAAATTATAGATACGTTGGAGACGTATCAGGCGCCGCCACCACCGCGGCCAGTGCCGGCGGCAGCGGCGGCAGAGATCTGCCTCGCGGGAGGGCTGGCGGCGCGAGGTGTTGGTCCCCCTGGCGTCGCCCTGGGTGGCGGCGCGAGGGGGTCGGACTAGGTGGTCGGCGCGAGGGAACTCTGGTCTGGGTGTTTGACAATAGTTACATTTCCGGATTTCCCTTTACTGTTGAGATAACTGGTTGAGGATTCATGGTACGCTTTTGTTGGGCGCCACCCTGATTCTTTCTTCTGTTCATGTCCCTCTTTCGTAGGTGCCACCTATGTGCATGTGCAGCCACTCTGAAGCCGGCGAGCCCTGGGCGTACTCCCTTGATGTTTGCAGGTCAAGTGTCAAACCTGTAGCTGTGTTGTTCGCCGGCACAGCAAACTGCAGGCGAGAAGACAACAAGGTAAACCTTCTGGAGCTAAGATATATTTTGCTGTACACAAACGTGACAACATAGCATCTGCATCATAGCAGGCCTGATTACAGATCAAGGGCCGAGATGCATAGTACATTGGCAACACAGTTTGAGAAATCAAGCATTGGAACCAAGATATACACTTCTTTGTATCCCACATCTTTTTGCTACTTGACCATTGAGTTCGCAACTTGGCTTACATATTTAGTTGGAAATGAGCATTGACCGCCTCAAGCTGCATCGACAGGAACTGCAGATGATAGCAACTGTCAGGCCATTTATGGACACAAAACTAGGGAGGACATTAGTCGGACAGAATGCTTGTTGATGAGATTAAAATGCACCTTATTACATCCAGGAACAAGATCTTGGAGAATTTTCATCCGCTCTGTTATTTTCTCACGTCGTGCCTGTCAAAATAAGTAGAGATCTCAGTAATCGAATCACCTTGTTTACTTGCAATTGCGGTATAGCAAGAATATACTTTTCCACTTCAATTTTTAACCATCTTTAATGGGCAGTGTCAATGTGAATCTATGGGGTACTCAAAATTGAAAACAATACATTCAGAATAGTCAAAACTGAAAACAGTGCACATTGAACTCACCCTTTCTGCAAGGCTATGGTTGTCAGTTGCTTGACCCCTTCTTGCCCTCACATGGATGAAATCTTGCTTTGGTGGCGGAGGATTTGATCAAATTTCTTGAATTAGCTTCAGCATCTTTTCTAAAACTGCCATTATCATCACTGGATTTAATTCTCTTGAAACGCTCTGCTTCCGCATCAGTCTGCACATTAAGATTCCAGTGAATTAGTGAATAGCGATTTAGACAGACGAGAGAAAGAACAATTGATCTCTTGCTCTCTGCAGAAGCTGTGCATACCAAACCATGAGCATTTTTTGTAGAATACTAAAATAATATTGTAAACCACCTTCTGGCCTCACAAGTCAAGCACTCGACACATAACAATCAAGAATGGGGGGGGGGGGGGGGTCGTATAATGGCACTAGTAAAATTAAAGAGCACATATCACAATAACGATAGCTTGCAGACTATCACCAACACATTGCCTGCTAAAATATCACAGTACATTATTAAATGCAAGTAGAAGATGCAAAACACTCTGAACCAATAAGTTGTTGGCTCAGTACTTCAGTAGTTAGTGCTGGAGATAGTTGATTGGATTTAATTGTTTGTCCATCAACCACCTTTAACCAGCAAGTACAGACAAAGAAGTATTGCAGTGAAACAATTGGTACCAGACAAAGAACTCTAACACAAATAGTCACCCAAAAACTTGGTCATGGTATATATATTCAACATGCATTCTGTTTATGTAAACAAAAGACAACAGTGGGGAAAGGTTAAAATAAAAGTCGAGGATTTTACTTCCTAAGCTACTAATGTAGCAAGAAGATAATTTGATAAACAATACGACTATATTACAGATTTGCAGTTCAGCATTAGGAGTGTAGGCTACCGCTACAAGTAATCGAATCTATCAAATCTACCATACAATGCACGGGTTACTACATAAAGAGCATGTAGAACAGTAGAAGTTCTATGACATATTCACATGTACTGCTGGTTCAGTAACTTGTTCCCCTTACAAGTAGAGATTATAAAGATTAGCAGAGTTTGTGGAAAGATAATTTAGTCTTGTTAAATTGAATGCTGAGTAGAGCAATCACATGCTGTCAACATTGGTGGGCCAAGCCCGCAGGCATTAGCAGTTTAACACCAATATGAACCAATTTGTTTGGAGCGGTGGAGGTCCGACCAGGCTTGACGGTGGCGGGGTGGTATAGCGGGGGCGTCAGTTGCTGAGGGAGCGGATACAGAGCACAGGGGGAGGGACGGACTGATGAAAAGGGCTCTGGATGTTTTTCTGTCTGGGTCGGGCGTGTCATCTGACGTGGCGGTGGTCTGGACGACCACAAACCTCCCCTATGTTTAGTTCTGGTTTGTGGGATTTCAGACATTCAGACCGATTCAATCAATTTTAATGCCGTTGGATGACAAAAAAGTGTTCAAAAAATCCAAATATTTGCAAACGATTATTCGAGTTGGAGTTGCCCTTAGAGCATCTATAGCTGGGCGTCCAAACCCACCTCAAACGCCCGGGCGGATGACTCGGTCACGGATCGGTCACAAAAAATCAACCCACATGGACGCCTCAAACGGGCCTCGAATGCCCGGGCTGACCGGCACCCCTCATATCTTACCCAAATCTAGGGCCAATATGGGGGCGTTTGGGGGTGTCCTCCACGTCATCTCTGGCCCACGCTGGCCCACCCGACCCCACATGTATTCCTCTCAATCCTCTCGCCAGATCAAAACCTAGTCTTCACTCCACTCCCCTCCATCACCCAAGCTCCTGTCTGGTGATCTCCAGTCTTCTCCGGCATGGCAGGCAGAAGATTCAAGTCCTACACCTCCAGATTCGCCGACCCCAAACTTATCCCACGCTGCCCCGAGGAGTAGATGGCCATCTGGCTTGCGCTCCGTTGCTCCCGGAACGAGGCCCTTCTGAGGCAGCGCTCAGACTCATTCCGTTGGGAATCCATTGCGTCCTCCCAAATGGTGCATGGATCCGGCGCTAGGTGTGCCATCACTGCCTCACCGGAGGCATTGCGGCTCGTCTGGCATCCGAACGCGATGGCAGATGCGCAACCCCTCCGTTGGCACGCCGAGGCCATAGACGCAACATGGGCGTCGTCCGATGTAAACATGGTGTGGCGTGCCCGCCGTGCAAGGCAGCGGGCACGGGAGGCGGCAGCAGCCCTCGTGGCGGTGGACGTTGACGAGGCAAAGCCACATTCTCTGGCACCCCGTATGGTGCATCAGTCCGGGCGCCGCAACCACATCATGGTGGGTGTCGCCGGCTCGTATCAGGACGGACCCATCAACGATTTGACGTCCACCGGCATCATCTAGGTTTCGGGCCCTGACGAGGAAGAGTAGGGCATGAGAGACGACGACGCATTGAGTCCCGAGAGCCGGATTGTGTCCCATGCTCTACTCTACCTTGCTAGCGACCGGACAAACACTGTGAAGCGCAGCCGATCACCGGACATATGCACGACGGAGCCAGACGAGCTCCGTTTAAAGATCAATTTACGTTGAATATGATAATATGGACTTGAAATTTCTAATTTAAGATAGAATCAAACATTTAAATCATGATCGATCACGTGGACGTATCTGCACGCGTTTGGCCATAGACAGCCGCACGCTCCCGACTGTTGGTTGGATAGACCCCTCCATGGTTATCCACAGAAAACGGTACGGCGAGCCTTGGTCTCCGCCTCCTTGCCGTTGCTTCACTGTTGACATCTCCGCCGCTGTTCTCACGTTGCTTACAGGGCGCCACATCAGGCTCCTTCCAAGTCGGCGGTGAGACCAGCGGGCTGCCGTCCCGCGGCGGTTGAATGGAGCAGGGAGCGAGCGAGTACGGGTCCGGTACTCCGGTATCGCAGCAGTTGGCAGTCGCAGGGGACCTCTGTGGTGCGGCTGCAGCGGCTGTGCCCAAGGGCTGGCTTCCACGGCGGGCGTGGCTGTGAGCATTTGGATAGGGCAGATGAGGAGACGGCCCGCTGCAGCTGCAGGGGATCCTCCATGGCTGCCAGGTGATTTTCAGTTCGAACAACCTCAATTGTTCCCGTCTCTGGTCTGGGGGAAAAAATGGATCCACATTGGAGCTAGATTCACGATCTAAATTCTGTGGTCAGAAAAATTTAAGGTATTCTTTGAAATTATTTTCCCCAGGGATTGATTGGTTTAGGAAGTTTCATAAAAGCACTAGCAGACCTGTAAATATAAATCCAAATTGTCTGGTATGGGAACTTTCCAAGTTGGAAAATTGTTCCACGACATGGACAGTCAGACCATGCTATGCCCATAAAAAAACACGCGTACTGTGTATTTGTTTTTTCACTCGGTAGCTAGCCGGCTCATTTTGACCCCTCAACCTTCACAGGGCAGGTCTTTCGATGAGAGCTGAGCGTCTGCTCCTTCTCTCAGATCCACTCCATGGCGATGTGCGCTACAAAATATGAGGAGGATGCTTCATCGTACATTGTATTGCCGCATCAGTTCCTAAAGAGGTATGTTGGGCTCAACCTTGACCACCGGTTTGCGTTTTCGCATTCTAAGTCTTCGGTTCTATGCTTCAATTGGTCTCACCTGTTCTCCTAGTGTTATTCCTTTTCCCTGTCAGAAAGCAGTTATGCAGAATCACCCAATGCCTACCATGAAGCCCCAGTCTAATAAACACTTATCATGAAGCTACACGGCATAACTGAACAATAGATCACTCTGATCCATATTACTAGTCACTGCTTTAGTACAACTTTATAAGATGTACTAAAGCAGCAACAAGTAATATGGATCGGAGAGAGTAATTAATTTTGCTCTCCCCTACCAACAATATTGAACTTTCCTTATGGATCGTATTCCCACTCCATCCATGAAGTCCAGCAACAAAATTATAAGTTTGTGCATATTACTGAATTAAAAACCTAGGTTTACCCTATTATAATTACTGAAGAATATGTCTATGATCAAATGGGTGAAGTCGAGCACTATTATTCTTATTCTCTTGATTTATATGTTGGACCGTAATCGATCCTTTCCCCATCTTTTGGTCAACTTCCTATGCCAGAGGAGATCCTTTGGCAAAGTATCCTTAAAACAACGCAGATCAATGTTTTGGTCAGTACATGGGCATCTGATATGGCCAAAATTCACTTGCCAATCTTTGATTCTGCAAAGTACTACTCCGTATTACCTTGTTCATAACTCTGGCTATCTTAGATATTTGAGTTTTACACTTCTGCAAACTATTTTTCAGGTCAAGTTGATATCCAGCATATTAGTTGAATCTAACTGCTATACTCAGTCTTTGCTACTTTTTCATATAAGATGGACCTTCGAGAAAGTATGGTCACTGAAATGATCCAAGGGGATGACAGATCAAAATGGTTATCACATAGCAACCATAACATAAAATGCTTCGCAGAGAGCGAGATAAGAAGAATTACCAGCAACTACGAAACTATCATTGGAAACGGCGGCTTTGGAGAAGTTTACAAAGGTGTTATCCAAGATGGAAGAATAGTTGCAGTCAAGAGATTTATGTGTAATGTAGAAGAAAATTTTGCCAAAGAGCTGAAAGTACACTGTGAAATCAACCACAAGAATGTAGTTAGGCTCATAGGCTACTGTGCCGAGGAAAATGCCCTAATGATAGTCAGTGAGTATATATCTAAAGGGAACCTTAGCGATATTCTTCACCATGAATGCATTCCCATCACGTTGGATACACGACTGAGGATTGCGGTGGAGTGTTCAGAGGCATTGTGTTACATGCATTCACAAATGTATACTCAGGTCATTCATGGTGATATCAAACCTGCCAATATACGATTAGATGACAACTTCAATGCAAAAATATCTAACTTTGGAATATCAAGACTTGTCAACACAGGCTCGACCCTTTTCACTGATCATGTAATAGGGAGCATAGGTTACATGGACCCTTTGTTTGCTCGCAGCGGGCGTCTCACCTCGAAGAGTGATGTTTACAGTTTCGGGATCGTCCTGGTTGAATTGATTACAAAGAAAAAGGCAGCGATAAGAAATGGGGAGACAGGCATAGTTGAATGTTTCACCCAAGCTCTTGCAACAGGGAAGAGAAAGGTGAGACAGCTGTTCGATGTTGAAATCTCAAGCCAGAACAACATGAAGGTTCTTGAAGGGGTTGCGAAGCTAGCAGGACAATGCTTGAGGATGGAAATGGATCAACGCCCTGATATGAGAGATGTGGCAGAACGTCTTCTGGCACTTAGGAAAACTCAAGTTCAAGGAAAACAAACACTAACTACTTTTCCTTGGGCGTGGAGGAGCAAGCCAGCAGCTCAAAACAACTTGCAATCTTCTAGCCCAGTCATGCCACAATCTTTGCCATCCAACTTGTGCCGCCATTTCTCACTTAAAGAGTTGAAATCCACGACAAGAGACTTTGATGAGTCACACGTTGTTGGCCAGGCTGGATCTGGTTGGGTTTACTATGGAGTGATTGATGGGGGAGCAACCAAGGTGGTTATCAAACGTGGCACAGTAGGGCAGGATGTGAGTAAGTTCCTCACAAAGATAGCGATGATAGCAAAGCTACGCCACCTTCATCTTGTATCATTGGTCGGTTACTGCAAAGTAGAAAACGTGGTGATGCTGATCTATGACTACATGGCTGGTGGCACCCTGCGTGAGAACCTTTACGCTAACAACACCAAGAAGCGACTGCTTACTTGGAGTCAGTGTCTAGGCGTCTGCATTGGTGCTGCTCGTGCCCTGCGTTACCTTCACGAGTGTTCCATCATCCCTTTTGTTGTGTCAACAACGAACATTCTCCTAGATGAGAGATTGGTCGGCAAGGTTTCAAGTGCAGTCTCGCTCCAGCAGGATAACACAGTTACGATTTATTGGAGATATGGTTTTATTGATCCTGAATTTTACCGCACCGGGGAACTCACAGAGAAATCCAATGTGTATTCTTTTGGTGTTGTGCTGTTTGAGGTTTTGTGTGCTCGGGCTGCCTGGGATCGTAGTCTTCCAAGGAGACAAGCTCACTTGGTACAATGTGCCCTTAATTGCCAGAAAAAGGGCATTCTTGATCTGATTGTTGATCCCTATCTTGAAGGGAAGATTTCTCCATGGTGCTTCAAGAAATTTGTGGAGATTGCTGAGAAATGTGTTAGTGATCGTGGTATCGATCGCCCTACAATGCAAGAAGTGCTTGAGAACTTGGAGTTGTGCCTTGCAGACCAAAGCAGAAGCCTTGGTGATGAGATGCCAGACGATGCTGACGCTGATGGTCCTTCAAGGAGAGAACGTCGGCTGAACCTGGAGATGTACCTTGCAGAAGACGATGATTCCACCCAATGATTCCAGCTATTGTAGCGAGATATCCACATCTGAAGATGATGGCATGGATGGAATGAGCAATTTGCTAATAGTATGGGTACAGGATTGCCAGTGGCGTCCCTTTCTTTCGTTATCCAGGTGTTGTAATGGGTTTCTCAGGTCGTTCGCCCGCACTATTATGTCCTAGTATTGCGCTGGCTACAGTTTACAGTTGGGTCATCATCATTATGTATAAAACTGGTTCCTTCGTTTCGTCCTGCATAAGACACCATTGATCGTACTAGCATCTTGTTTCTGCTGAACGTCAGGATGCAGAAGAAGTTGCGCAGATCGAGAGCTGAAGCATCTCAGAAGCGGGCAGCAGATATATGGCCACATGAGCAGTGCAAATGATGAATGGCCGAGAGCTGTTCCAACATGAACCTTGGGTGTTTGACAATAACTACATTTTGTCGAGATGGTCAAATTTGTGGGGTTTTTCCCGAGGGAACTACGATGGGCAAAATCCAGCCAAGAAGATATGGCCTGCCTTCCAATTTCCAAAAGAAAAGAAAAAAGATGTGGCCTGAACCTTTTCAAATGGAAAGGAGTTTTTTTACCAGAGCATCTTCTTGACGTTGTGCGAACTTAGTAAAGATGAGAGGCGTCCAAAGATCACGAACCCTGCTGCAACTGTGGACATCAGAGTGAAGAAAAACAGCTCACGACGGCGCGTGTTTGGTTGCCCATAGAGCCTAACCAGACTCGCGCGGAAAGAAATTGATCCGTTTGGTTGCATGCATTCAGTGTTTGACCTACATAGCATGAAACTTAAAGCATCATCCTAACCTCTCCTAATCTCGTTCACTTAATACTCCTTTCTAATCTACACAGCCGTGCTTCTATTCGAGATAACTCCTAACAAAAAAGAAGAACATCAATGTTGTGGTTTCATTCAGGCGACCAGTTCATAGTTTCGTTCATTGTAAATGTTCAATTTCGTGTGCATGCTTGGAGCTATTTTGGATGAATTTTGTCAAATTCGTCACGCACAATTGACCTTATGAAATTTTCTTTGACCAATATCTTCATCTCGCAGTTCCACACGATTTTTGTGCATATTTTCTGTTTCAACGACTGTAGACAAGTAGATTTACATCTTCCTCGTGGTTGTACATATGCATATGTGTGGTCTGTTTTACTAACACTCCTTAATCTCCTTCACATAGTCTCTTCTAATCGTTCCATTGGGCCTCATGTCCCGCATCCTGCTACACTAGCGGCACTGTCGGCGTCGTTCCTTTGGGCCTCCTCTCCCACATCCTGCTGCATTGGCGTCATCGTCGCCATCGTTCATCTTAGCCTCCTCTCCCATGTCCTACCACACTAACGCGATCATTGGCGGCGTTTCTCTCGGCCTTCTCTCCCACGTCCTGCTACACTGGCGCCACCGCTGGCATCATTGCTCTAGTCCTCCACGCCTGTATCCTACTACACTTTTATCGGTCTCGTTCCTTTCAGCCTCCTCTCCTGCATCCTACTATACTGACGCTGCCATGGCGTGTGCACTCCATTTCTCCTCCCTGTCCTTTGCCTCAGCGCCTCCTATTTGTCCCTCCACACGGAGTTTCTCTGTGGCGACGACGCTAGCAACTAGTTCGACACGCCACCGACGGGATTGCTTGCCCGCCACCCCATGCTCGTCATGTTGGACCCGGCGTCGCGGCCACCGTCCCCCGCAATCCCAAGGCACTCTAGTGTAACACTTTGTGTTATGTGTAACTATTAACTCTTAATCATATCCCGTGTATGCAACTGAAAGAAATATGCCATAGAGGCAATAATAAAGTTGCTATTTATATTTCCTTATATCATGATAAATGTTTATTATTCATGCTAGATTTGTATTAACCGGAAACTTAGTACATGTGTGAATACATAGACAAAACAAAGTGTCCCTAGTATGCCTCTACTTGACTAACTCGTTAATCAAAGATGATTATGTTTCCTGACCATAGACATGTGCTGTCATTTGATGAACGGGATCACATCATTAGAGAATTATGTGATGGACAAGACCCATCCGTTAGCTTAGCATAATGATCGATAAGTTTTATTACTATTGCTTTCTTCATGACTTATACATGTTCCTCTGACTATGAGATTATGCAACTCCCGAATACCGGAGGAACACCTTGTGTGCTATCAAACGTCACAAGTAACTGGGTGATTATAAAGATGCTCTACAGGTGTCTCCGAAGGTGTTTGTCGGGTTGGCATAGATCAAGATTAGGATTTGTCACTCCATGTATCGGAGTATCTCGGGGCCCTCTCGGTAATGCTCATCACTATAACCCTTGCAAGCAATGTGACTAATGAGTTAGTTACGTAATGAAGCATTACGGAACGAGTAAAGAGATTTGTCGGTAACGAGATTGAACTAGGTATGATGATACCGATGATCGAATCTCGGGCAAGTAACATACCGATGACAAAGGGAACAACGTATGTTGTTATGCGGTTTGCCCGATAAAGATCTTCATAGAATATGTAGGAGCCAATATGAGCATCCATGTTCCGCTATTGGTTATTGATCGGAGATGTGTCTCGATCATGTCTACATAGTTCTTGAACCCATAGGGTCCGCACGCTTAACATTCGATGACGATTTGTATTAAGAGTTATGTATTTTTGATGACCGAAGTTTGTTCAGAGTCCCAGATGAGATCACGAACATGATGAGGAGTCTCGAAATGGTAGAGACATAAAGATTGATATATTGGAAGGTTATGTTCGGACACCGGAAAGGTTTCGGAAAGGTTCGGGCATTTTTTCGGAGTACCAGGAGGTTACCGGAACCCCCGGAGGATTAATGGGCCTAACCAGACTCGCGCGGAAAGAAATTGATCCGTTTGGTTGCATGCATTCAGTGTTTCACCTACATAGCATGGAACTTAAAGCATCATCCTAACCTCCCCTAATCTCGTTCACTTAATACTCCTTTCGAATCTACACGGCCGTGTTTCTATTCGAGACAAGTCCTACACAAAAAAGAAGAACATCAATGTTGTGGTTTCATTCAGGTGACCGGTTCATAGTTTCGTCCACTGTAAATGGTCAATTTCGTATTCATGCTTGGAGCTATTTTGGATGAATTTTGTCAAATTCGTCACGCATGGTTGACCTTATGAAATTTTCTTTGATCAATACCTTCATCTCGCAGTTCCGCATGATGTTCGTGCATGTTTTGTGTTTCAACGACCGTAGACAAGTAGATTTACATCTTCCTCGTGGCTATACATATGCATATGTCTGGTCTGTTTTAATAACACTCCTTAATCTCCTTCACCTAGTCTCTTCTAATTGTTCCACTGGGCCTCCTGTCCTGCGTTCTCCTACACTGGCGGCATCATCGGCGTTGTTCCTTTGGGCCTCCTCTCTTGCATCCTGCTGCATTGGCATCATCGTCGCCATCATTCATCTTAGCCTCCTCTCCCATGTCCTACCACACTAGCGCAGTCATCGGAGGCGTTTCTCTCGGCCTTCTTGAAGGAAATATGCCCTAGAGGCAATAATAAAGTTATTATTTATTTCCTTATATCATGATAAATGTTTATTATTCATGCTAGAATTGTATTAACCGGAAACATAATACTTGTGTGAATACATAAACAAATAGAGTGTCACTAGTATGCCTCTACTTGACTAGCTCGTTGATCAAAGATGGTTATGTTCCTAGCCATAGACATGGGTTGTCATTTGATTAACGGGATCACATCATTAGGAGAATGATGTGATTGACATGACCCATTCCGTTAGCTTAGCACTCGATCGTTTAGTATGTTGCTATTGCTTTCTTCATGACTTATACATGTTCCTATGACTATGAGATTATGCAACTCCCGTTTACCGGAGGAACACTTTGTGTGCTACCAAACGTCACAACGTAACTGGGTGATTATAAAGGTGCTCTACAGGTGTCTCCAAAGGTACTTGTTGGGTTGGCGTATTTCGAGATTAGGATTTGTCACTCCGATTGTCGGAGAGGTATCTCTGGGCCCACTCGGTAATACACATCACTTAAGCCTTGCAAGCATTGCAACTAATGAGTTTGTTGCGGGATGATGTATTACGGAACGAGTAAAGAGACTTGCCGGTAACGAGATTGAACTAGGTATTGAGATACCGACGATCAAATCTTGGGCAAGTAACATACCGATGACAAAGGGAACAACGTATGTTGTTATGCGGTCTGACCGATAAAGATCTTCGTAGAATATGTAGGAGCCAATATGAGCTTCTAGGTTCCGCTATTGGTTATTGACCGGAGACGTGTCTCGGTCATGTCTGCATAGTTCTCGAACCCGTAGGGTCCGCACGCTTAAAGTTACGATGACAGTTATATTATGAGTTTATATGTTTTGATGTACCGAAGGTTGTTCGGAGTCCCGGATGTGATCACGGACATAACGAGGAGTCTCGAAATGGTCGAGACATGAAGATTGATATATAGGAAGCCTATGTTTGGATATCGGAAGTGTTCTGGGTGAAATCGGGATTTTACCGGAGTACCTAGGGGTTACCGGAACCCCCCGGGGACTTAATGGGCCATGATGGGCCTTAGTGGAGAAGAGGAGAGGCGGCCAGGGCAGGGCCTCGCGCCCCTCCCCCCTAGTCCGAATAGGACAAGGAGAGGGGGGCGGCGCCCCCCCCTTTCCTTCCTCTCCTCCACCTTTTTCCCCCTCTTCTCCTAATCCAACAAGGAAAAGGGAGGGAGTCCTACTCCCACTCCTCCTGGCGCGCCTCCTCCTGGACGGCCGCAACTCCCCCTCTTGCTCCTTTATATACAGGGGCAGGGGGCACCCTAGACACATAACAATCGATCGTTTGATCTTTCAGCCGTGTCCGGTGCCCCCCTCCACCATAGTCCACCTCGATAATACTGTAGCGGTGCTTAGGTGAAGCCCTGCGTCGGTAGAACATCATCATCGTCACCACGCTGTCGTGCTGTCGAAACTCTCCCTCAACACTCGGCTGGATCGCAGTTCGAGGGACGTCGTCGGGCTGAACGTGTGCTGAACTCGGAGGTGCCGTGCGTTCGGTACTTGATCGGTCGGATCATGAAGACGTACGACTACATCAACCGCGTTGTGCTAAACGCTTCCGCTTTCGGTCTACGAGGGTACGTGGACACACTCTCCCCTCTCGTTGCTATGCATCACCATGATCCTGCGTGTGCGTAGGATTTTTTTTGAAATTACTACGTTCCCCAACAGTGGCATCCGAGCCTGGTTTTATGCGTTGATGTTATTTGCGCGAGTAGAACACAAGTGAGTTGTGGGCGATACTAGTCATAATGCTTACCAGCATGTCATACTTTGGTTCGGCGGTATTGTTGGATGAAGCGGCCCGGACCGACATTACGCGTACGCTTACGCGAGACTGGTTCTACCGACGTGCTTTGCACACAGGTGGCTGGCGGGTGTCAGTTTCTCCAACTTTAGTTGAACCGAGTGTGGCTACACCTGGTCCTTGAGAAGGTTAAAACAACATTAACTTGACGAACTATCGTTGTGGTTTTGATGCGTAGGTAAGAACGGTTCTTGCTCAGCCCGTAGCAGCCACGTAAAACTTGCAACAACAAAGTAGAGGACGTCTAACTTGTTTTTGCAGGGCATGTTGTGATGTGATATGGTCAAGACATGATGCTAAATTTTATTGTATGAGATGATCATGTTTTGTAACCGAGTTATCGGCAACTGGCAGGAGCCATATGGTTGTCGCTTTATTGTATGCAATGCAATCGCCCTGTAATGCTTTACTTTATCACTAAGCGGTAGCGATAGTCGTAGAAGCATAAGATTGGCGAAACGACAATGGTGCTACGATGGAGATCAAGGTGTCGCGCCAGTGACAATGGTGATCATGACGGTGCTTCGGAGATGGAGATCACAAGCACAAGATGGTGATGGCCATATCATATCACTTATATTGATTGCATGTGATGTTTATCTTTTATGCATCTTATCTTGCTTTGATTGACGGTAGCATTATAAGATAATCTCTCACTAAATTTCAAGATAAAATTGTTCTCCCTGAGTATGCACCGTTGCCAAAGTTCGTCGTGCCCAGACACCACGTGATGATCGGGTGTGATAAGCTCTACGTCCATCTACAACGGGTGCAAGCTAGTTTTACACACGCAGAATACTCAGGTTAAACTTGACGAGCCTAGCATATGCAGATATGGCCTCGGAACACTGAAACCGAAAGGTCGAGCGTGAATCATATAGTAGATATGATCAACATAATGATGTTCACCATTGAAAGCTACTCCATTTCACGTGATGATCGGTTATGGTTTAGTTGATTTGGATCACGTGATCGCTTAGAGGATTAGAGGGATGTCTATCTAAGTGGGAGTTCTTAAGTAATATGATTAATTGAACTTAAATTTATCATGAACTTAGTACCTGATAGTATCTTGCTTGTCTATGTTGATTGTAGATAGATGGCCCGTGCTATTGTTCCGTTGAATTTTAATGCGTTCCTTGAGAAAGCAAAGTTGAAAGATGATGGTAGCAATTACACGGACTGGGTCCGTAACTTGAGGATTATCCTCATTGCTGCACAGAAAAATTACGTCCTGGAAGCACCGCTAGGTGCCAGACCTGCTGCAGGAGCAACACCAGATGTTATGAACGTCTGGCAGAGCAAAGCTGATGGCTACTCAATAGTTCAGTGTGCCATGCTTTACGACTTAGAACCGGGACTTCAACGACATTTTGAACGTCATGGAGCATATGAGATGTTCCAGGAGTTGAAGTTCATATTTCAAGCAAATGCCCGGATTGAGAGATATGAAGTCTCCAATAAGTTCTACAGCTGCAAGATGGAGGAGAATAGTTCTGTCAGTGAGCATATACTCAAAATGTCTGGGTATAATAATCACTTGATTCAACTGGGAGTTAATCTTCGGATGATAGCATCATTGACAGAATTCTTCAATCACTGCCACCAAGATACAAGAGCTTCGTGATGAACTATAACATGCAAGGGATGAATAAGACGATTCCCGAGCTCTTCGCAATGCTAAAGGCTGCGGAGGTAGAAATCAAAAAGGAGCATCAAGTGTTGATGGTCAATAAGACCACCAGTTTCAAGAAAAATGGCAAAGGAAAGAAGAAGGGGAACTTCAAGAAGAACAGCAAGCAAGTTGCTGCTCAGGAGAAGAAACCCAAGTCTGGACCTAAGCCTGAGACTGAGTGCTTCTACTGCAAGCAAACTAGTCACTGGAAGCGGAACTGCCCCAAGTATTTGGCGGATAAGAAGGATGGCAAGGTGAACAAAGTTATATGTGATATACATGTTATTGATGTGTACCTTACTAGAGCTCGTAGTAGCACCTGGGTATTTGATACTGGTTCTGTTGCTAATATTTGCAACTCGAAACAGGGACTATGGATTAAGTGAACACTGGCCAAGGACGAGCTGACAATGTGCGTGGGAAACGGTTCCAAAGTCGATGCGATCGCCGTCGGCACGCTACCTCTACATCTACCTTCGGGATTAGTATTAGACCTAAATAATTGTTATTTGGTGCCAGCGTTGAGCATGAACATTATATCTGGATCTTGTTTGATGCGAGACAGTTATTCATTTAAATCAGAGAATAATGGTTGTTCTATTTATATGAGTAATATCTTTTATGGTCATGCACCCTTGAAGAGTGGTCTATTTTTGATGAATCTCGATAGTAGTGATACACATATTCATAATGTTGAAGCCAAAAGATGCAGAGTTGATAATGATAGTGCTACTTATTTGTGGCACTGCCGTTTAGGTCATATCGGTGTAAAGCGCATGAAGAAACTCCATACTGATGGACTTTTGGAACCACCTGATTATGAATCACTTGGTACTTGCGAACCGTGCCTCATGGGCAAGATGACTAAAACGCCGTTCTCCGGTACTATGGAGAGAGCAACAGATTTGTTGGAAATTATACATACAGATGTATGTGGTCCAATGAATGTTGAGGCTTGTGGCGGATATCGTTATTTTCTCACATTCACAGATGATTTAAGCAGATATGGGTATATCTACTTAATGAAACATAAGTCTGAAACATTTGAAAAGTTCAAAGAATTTCAGAGTGAAGTTGAAAATCATCGTAACAAAAAAATAAAGTTTCTACGATCTGATCGTGGAGGAGAATATTTGAGTTACGAATCTGGTCTACCTTTGAAAAACTGCGGAATAGTTTCGCAACTCACGCCACCCGGAACACCACAGCGTAATGGTGTGTCCGAACGTCGTAATCGTACTTTACTAGATATGGTGCGATTTATGATGTCTCTTACTGATTTACCGCTATCGTTTTGGGGTTATGCTTTAGAGACGGCTGCATTCACGTTAAATAGGGAACCATCGAAATCCGTTGAGACGATGCCTTATGAACTATGGTTTGGCAAGAAACCAAAGTTGTCGTTTCTTAAATTTTGGGGCTGCGATGCTTATGTGAAAAGGCTTCAACCTGATAAGCTCGAACCCAAATCGGAGAAATGTGTCTTCATAGGATACCCAAAGGAGACTGTTGGGTACACCTTCTATCACAGATCCGAAGGCAAGACATTCGTTGCTATGAATGGATCCTTTCTAGAGAAGGAGTTTCTCTCGAAAGAAGTGAGTGGGAGGAAAGTAGAACTTGATGAGGTAACTGTACCTGCTCCCTTATTGGAAAGTAGTTCATCACAGAAACCGGTTCCTGTGACGTCTACACCAATTAGTGAGGAAGTTAATGATGATGATCATGGAACTTCAGATCAAGTTGTTACTGAACCTCGTAGGTCAAACAGAGTAAGATCCGCACCAGAGTGGTACGGTAATCCTGTTCTGGAGGTAATGTTACTAGACCATGACGAACCTAGGAACTATGAAGAAGCGATGGTGAGCCCAGATTCCGCAAAATGGCTTGAGGCCATGAAATCTGAGATGGGATCCATGTATGAGAATAAAGTGTGGACTTTGGTTGACTTGCCCGATGATCGGCAAGCCATTGAGAATAAATGGATTTTCAAGAAGAAGACTGACGCTGACGGTAATGTTACTGTCTATAAAGCTCGACTTGTTGCGAAAGGTTTTCGACAAGTTCAAGGGATTGACTACGATGAGACTTTCTCACCCGTAGCGATGGTTAAGTCTGTCCGAATCATGTTAGCAATTGCCGCATTTTATGATTATGAAATTTGGCAAATGGATGTCAAAACTGCATTCCTGAATGGATTTCTGGAAGAAGAGTTGTATATGATGCAACCAGAAGGTCTTGTCGATCCAAAGGGAGCTAAGAAAGTGTGTAAGCTCCAGTGATCCATTTATGGACTGGTGCAAGCCTCTCGGAGTTGGAATAAATGCTTTGATAGTGTGATCAAAGCATTTGGTTTTATACAGACTTTTGGAGAAGCCTGTATTTACAAGAAAGTGAGTGGGGAGCTCTGTAGCATTTCTGATATTATATGTGGATGACATATTGTTGATTGGAAATGATATAGAATTTCTGGATAGCATAAAGGGATACTTGAATAAGAGTTTTTCAATGAAGGACCTCGGTGAAGCTGCTTATATATTGGGCATCAAGATCTATAGAGATAGATCAAGACGCTTAATTGGACTTTCACAAAGCACATACCTTGACAAAGTTTTGAAGAAGTTCAAAATGGATCAAGCAAAGAAAGGGTTCTTGCCTGTGTTACAAGGTGTGAAGTTGAGTAAGACTCAATGCCCGACCACTGTAGAAGATAGAGAGAAGATGAAAGAAGTTCCCTATGCTTCAGCCATAGGCTCTATCATGCATGCAATGCTGTGTACCAGACCCGATGTGTGCCTTGATATAAGTCTAGCAGGGAGGTACCAAAGTAATCCAGGAGTGGATCACTGGACAACGGTCAAGAACATCCTGAAATACCTGAAAAGGACGAAGGATATGTTTCTCGTTTATGGAGGTGACAAAGAGCTCATTGTAAATGGTTACGTTGATGCAAGCTTTGACACTGATCCGGACGATTCTAAATCGCAAAACGGATACGTGGTTACATTGAACGGTGGAGCTGTCAGTTGGTGCAGTTCTAAACAAAGCACCGTGGCGGGATCTACGTGTGAAGCGGAGAACATAGCTGCTTAGGAAGCAGCAAATGAAGGAGTCTGGATGAAGGAGTTCATATCCGATCTAGGTGTCATACCTAGTGCATCGGGTCCAATGAAAATCTTTTGTGAGAATACTGGAGCAATTGCCTTGGCGAAGGAATCCAGATTTCACAAGAGAACCAAGCACATCAAGAGACGCTTCAATTCCATCCAGGATCTAGTCAAGGTGGGAGACATAGAAATTTGCAAGATACATACGGATCTGAATGTTGCAGACCCGTTGACTAAGCCTCTTCCACGAGCAAAACATGATCAGCACCAAGACTCCATGGGTGTTAGAATCATTACTGTGTAATCTAGATTATTGACTCTAGTGCAAGTGGGAGACTGAAGGAAATATGCCCTAGAGGCAATAATAAAGTTATTATTTATTTCCTTATATCATGATAACTGTTTATTATTCATGCTAGAATTGTATTAACCGGAAACATAATACTTGTGTGAACACATAAACAAATAGAGTGTCACTAGTACGCCTCTACTTGACTAGCTCGTTGATCAAAGATGGTTATGTTTCCTAGCCATAGACATGAGTTGTCATTTGATTAACGGGATCACATCATTACGAGAATGATGTGATTGACATGACCCATTCCGTTAGCTTAGCACTCGATCGTTTAGTATGTTGCTATTGCTTTCTTCATGACTTATACATGTTCCTATGACTATGAGATTATGCAACTCCCGTTTACCGAAGGAACACTTTGTGTGCTACCAAACGTCACAACGTAATTGGGTGATTATAAAGGTGCTCTACAGGTGTCTCCAAAGGTACTTGTTGGGTTGGCGTACTTCGAGATTAGAATTTGTCACTCCGATTGTCGGAGAGGTATCTCTGGGCCCACTCGGTAATACACATCACTTAAGCCTTGCAAGCATTGCAACTAATGAGTTAGTTGCGGGATGATGTATTATGGAACGAGTAAGGAGACTTGCCGGTAACGAGATTGAACTAGGTATTGAGATACCGACGATCGAATCTCGGGCAAGTAACATACCGATGACAAAGGGAACAACGTATGTTGTTATGCGGTTTGACCGATAAAGTTCTTCGTAGAATATGTAGGAGCCAATATGAGAATCCAGGTTCCGCTATTGGTTATTGACCGGAGACGTGTCTCGGTCATGTCTGCATAGTTCTCGAACCCGTAGGGTCCGCACGCTTAAAATTACGATGACAGTTATATTATGAGTTTATATGTTTTGATGTACCGAAGGTTGTTCGGAGTCCCGGATGTGATCACGGACATAACGAGGAGTCTCGAAATGGTCGAGACATGAAGATTGATATATTGGAAGCCTATGTTTGGATATCGGAAGTGTTCCGGGTGAAATCGGGATTTTACCTTAGTACCGAGGGGTTACCGGAACCCCCCGGGGACTTAATGGGCCATGATGGGCCTTAGTGGAGAAGAGGAGAGGCGGCCAGGACAGGGCCGCGCGCCCCTCCCCCCTAGTCCGAATAGGACAAGGAGAGGGGGGCGGCGCCCCCCTTTCCTTCCTCTCCTCCACCTCTTTCCCCCTCTTCTCCTAATCCAACAAGGAAAAGGGAGGGAGTCCTACTCCCGGTGGGAGTAGGACTCCTCCTGGCGCGCCTCCTCCTGGCCGGCCGCACCTCCCCCTCTTGCTCCTTTATATACGGGGGCAGGGGGCACCCTAGACACACAACAATTGATCGTTTGATCTATTAGCCGTGTGCGGTGCCCCCCTCCACCATAGTCCACCTCGATAATACTGTAGCGGTGCTTAGGCGAAGCCCTGCGTCGGTAGAACATCATCATCGTCACCACGCCGTCGTGCTGACGAAACTCTCCCTCAACACTCGGCTGGATGAGAGTTCATGGGACGTCATCGGGCTGAACGTGTGCTGAACTCGGAGGTGCCGTGCGTTCGGTACTTGATCGGTCGGATCGTGAAGACGTACGACTACATCAACCGCGTTGTGCTAAACGCTTCCGCTTTCGGTCTACGAGGGTACGTGGACACACTCTCCCCTCTCGTTGCTATGCATCACCGTGATCCTCCGTATGTGTAGGAATTTTTTTGAAATTACTACGTTCCCCAACACTTCTCTCCCACGTCCTGCTACCCTGGCGCCACAGCTGGCATCGTTACTCTCGTCCTCCACGACTGGATCCTACTACACTTTCATCGGTCTCGTTCGTTTCAGCCTCCTCCCCTGCATCCTACTACACTGATGCTGCCATGGCGTGTGCACTGCATTTCTCCTCCCTGTCCTTTGCCTCAGTGCCCTTCTATTCATCCCTCCGCACGGACTTTCTCTGCGGCGACGACGCTAGCAACTAGTTCGACACGCCATCGACGGGATCGCTTGCCCGCCACCTCGTGCTCTGTAAAATATAAGGTCTAGTATATTGTACATGTACACGTATTTGTATACATATGTAACTGTATTGTGATCATCTATATATTGAGACATGAGGCTAGATGTCAACCACCCACGCAAAACCCTTAACCCTGTGTTTGACTTGGTATCAGCCAGGTCGGGCCGCCGCCGCACGTCCCTCGCGCCGCCGCCCGATCCCATCTTCCATGTCGCCGCCGCTGCTTGCTAGCTAGGTATGCGCATACGCAAGAATCCATCCAGCTGCTTGCTTGCTAGCTAGCTAGCTTTGCCCATCCGCTGTCGCCACGCGGAATCTCCGTCCGCTGCCACCGCGCGCTGCTTCCTATGCGCCGCCGCCACGAGTTCCTCAGCCGCGCCGCATGACGTTCTCCTCCACGCCGCCGCTGCAATGTCGTCCTTCGCCCTGTCCGTCACCCAAACCGTGGGTGCACTCGTCTCGTCCCCCGTCGCCACGATCCCCCCCGCGGTGTCCGTCCCGACGATCTCCGTCCGCCTCGGCCGCCACAACTTCATGCTCCGGGGGGCATCACTAGCACCGTTCTCGTCGGGGCCAACCTGTTGGGGAACGCGGTAATTTCAAAAAAATTCCTACGGTCATGCAAGATCTATCTATGTGATGCATAGCAACGAGAGGGGGAGTGTATCTTCATACCCTTCAAGATCGCAAAGCGAAAGCTTTTATCAACGCGGTTGATGTAGTCGTACACCTTCACAATCCGTCCCGATCAAGTACCGAACGTACGGCACCTCCGCGTTCAGCACACGTTCAGCTCGCTGACGTCCTCGCCTTCTTGATCCAGCACGACGGCGTGGTGACGGTGTTGGTGAAGAACAATCTCCGCAGGGCTTCGCCTAAGCACTATGGAAACTATGACGGGGGATAAACTAGATGGGACGGTGTTGCCGGCACACGGCTTGGTGTTTCTTGATGTGTCTTTGGTGCTAGCCCTGCCCCTCTATTTATATGTTGAGCCTTGGGGTCGAAACTTGGAGTAAAAGCCTCCACAAAGTTGGTTTCACCTGAAAGGCAATAGTCCTTGTCGGACTCGTTTCACGTGAGACTTCCTTTTGCGCTTTCCAAAAACCTTGTGGACTTTCCCTTTTGGCCCAAATAAAGTGTTCTCGTACCCAAACATTTCGGAAAACATCTGGAACCCCTTCCGGAGACTAAACACTATTATCCCATATATCAATCTTTATCTTCGGACCATTCCGGAGTTCCTCGTCATGTCCATGATTACATCAGGGACTCCGAACAACATTCGGTCACCAACATACATAACTCTATCGTCAACGAACGTTAAGCGTGCGGACCCTACGGGTTCGAGAATTATGTAGACATGACCGAGACACATCTCTGGTCAATAACCAATAGCGGAACCTGGATGCCCATATTGGCTCCTACATATTCTACGAAGATCTTTATCGGTCGAACCGCATAACAACATACGTTGTTCCCTTTGTCATTGGTATGTTACTTGCCCGAGATTCGATTGTCGGTATCATCATACCTAGTTCAATCTCGTTACCGGCAAGTCTCTTTACTCGTTCCGTAATACTTCATCCCGCAACTAACTCATTAGTCACAATGCTTGCAAGGCTTATAGTGATGAGTATTACCGAGAGGGCCCAGAGATACCTCTCCGAAACACGGAGTGACAAATCCTAATCTCGATCTATGCCAACCCAACAAACACCTTCAGAGACACCTTTAGAGCATCTTTATAATCACCCTTTTACGTTGTGACGTTTGGTAGCACACAAAGTGTTCATCTGGTATTCGGGAGTTGCATAATCTCATAGTCTGAAGAACTTGTATAAGTCATGAAGAAAGCAGTAGCAATGAAACTAACACGATCATAATGCTAAGCTAACGGATGGGTCATGTCCATCACATCATTTCTCCTAATGATGTAATCCCTTTTATCAAATGACAACACATGTCAATGGTTAGAAAACATAACCATCTTTGATTAACGAGCTAGTCAAGTAGAGGCATACTAGGGACTATATGTTTTGTCTATGTATTCACACATATACTAAGTTTCCGGTTAATACAATTCTAGCATGAATAATAAACATTTATCATGAATTAAGAAAATAAATAATAACTTTATTATTACCTCTAGGGCATATTTCCTTCAGTCTCCCACTTGCACTAGAGTCAATAATCTAGATTACATAGTAATAATTCTAACACCCATGGAGCTTTGGTGCTGATCATGTTTTGCTCGTGGAAGAGGCTTAGTCAACGGGTCTGCAACATTCAGATCCGTGTGTATTTTTCATATCTCTATGTCCCCTTCCGACACTTGATGACGGATGGAAATTGAAGCGTCTCTTGATGTGCTTGATTCTCTTGTGAAATCTGGATTCCTTTACCAAGGAAATTGCACTAGTATTGTCACAAAAGATTTTCATTGGACTCGATGCACTAGGTATGACACCTAGATCGGATATGAACTCCTTCATCCAAACTCCTTCATTTGCTGCTTCCGAAGCCGCAATGTACTCCGCTTCACACGTAGATCCCGCCACGACGCTTTGCTTGGAACTGCACCAACTGACAGCTCCTCCATTCAATAGAAATACGTATCCGGTTTGCGACTTAGAGTCATCCGGATCAGTGTCAAAGCTTGCATCGATGTAACCGTTTACGACGAGCTCTTTTTCACCTCCATAAACGAGAAACATATCTTTAGTCATTTTCATGTATTTCAGGATGTTCTTGACCGCTGTCCAGTGCTCCACTCCGGGATTACTTTGGTACCTCCCTGCTAAGCTTATAGCAAGACATACATCAGGTCTGGTACACAACATTGCATACATGATAGAACCTATGGCTGAAGCATAGGGAATGACTTTAATTTTCTCTCTATCTTCTGCGTTGGTCGGGCTTTGAGTCTGACTCAACGTCACACCTTGTAACACAGGCAAGAACCCTTTCTTTGACTGGTCCATTTTGAACTTCTTCAAAACTTTATCAAGGTATGTGCTTTGTGAAAGTCCAATTAAGCGTCTTGATCTATCTCTATCGATCTTGATGCCCAATATGTAAGCAGCTTCTCCGAGATCTTTCATAGAAAAACTTTTATTCAGGTATCCCTTTATGCTATCCAGAAATTCTATATCATTTCCAATCAACAATATGTCATCTACATATAAGATCAGAAATGCTATAGAGCTCCCACTCACTTTCTTGTAAATACAGGCTTCTCCAAAAGTCTGTATAAAACCATATGCTTTGATCACACTATCAAAACGTTTATTCCAACTCTGAGAGGCTTGCACCAGTCCATAAATGGATCGCTGGAGCTTGCACACTTTGTTAGCACCCTTTGGATCGACAAAACCTTCCGGTTGCATCATATACAACTCTTCTTCCAGAAATCCATTCAGGAATGCAGTTTTGACATCCATTTGCCAAATTTCATAATCATAAAATGTAGCAATTGCTAACATGATTCGGACAGACTTAAGCATCGCTACGGGTGAGAAAGTCTCATCGTAGTCAACTCCTTGAACTTGTCGAAAATCTTTCGCAACAAGTCGAGCTTTGTAAACAGTAACATTACCGTCTGCGTCAGTCTTCTTCTTGAAGATCCATTTATTTTCTATGGCTTGCCGATCATCGGGCAAGTCCACCAAAGTCCACACTTTGTTCTCATACATGGATCCCATCTCAGATTTCATGGCCTCAAGCCATTTCGCGGAATCTGGGTTCATCATCGCTTTCTCATAGTTCGTAGGTCCATCATGGTCTAGTAACATGACTTCCAGAACAGGATTACCGTACCACTCTGGTGCAGATCTTACTCTGGAAGACCTACGAGGTTCGGTAGTAACTTGATCTGAAGTTTCATGATCATCATAATTAGCTTCCTCACTAATTGGTGTAGGAATCACTGGAACTGTTTTCTGTGATGAACTACTTTGCAATAAGGGAGAAGTTACAGTTACCTCATCAAGTTCTACTTTCCTCCCACTCACTTCTTTCGAGAGAAACTCCTTCTCAAGAAAGGATCTATTCTTAGCAACAAAGAGTTTGCCTTCGGATCTGTGAGAGAAGGTGTACCCAACAGTTTCCTTTGAGTATCCTATGAAGACGCACTTCTCCGATTTCGGTTCGAGCTTATCAGGTTGAAGCTTTTTATATAAGCATCGCAACCCCAAACTTTAAGAAACGACAACTTTGGTTTCTTGCCAAACCACAGTTCATAAGGCGTCGTCTCAACGGATTTTGATGGTGCCATATTTAAAATGAATGCAGCCGTCTCTAAAGCATAACCCCAAAACGATAGCGGTAAATCAATAAGAGTGTTCGACGGGTTTTTGTGCAATGCTGCATAAAATAATAACTTTTAGTGAGTTTTAATGCAGGGCCATTCATATGCAAAGGCAAGTTAATTAATAATACAAAGAAAAAAATTGGTTTAGCATGGCACAAGCATGCATAGCAACTGCCCACGTTCTTGCACATGTACGTGCATGCAATCTTGGTGCAAGTTGGACACATCCTTGCCACATGCACGTAGAGTAGATGTAATAGTCTAGTTTTGTACGTGTACGTATTTGAATATCTGCGGCCGGCCGGCAAGGTCACGTTTATACATACTCGAATACCTGCTCGTTGACATACTCTATATAGGTATATATTCGTATTTGCGCCGGCAAGCGCGCAGATATACGCCTTCGACCAATATCAGGTAACCAAGATGCTCACGATGCATTGTTTGGTATGCATATGACTTGTTTGCGCACATGAGAAGGGCTTGTGCGGCACATTTGGAAAGTAAAGGATCCATCGGTGGCTAGCTAGCTAAAATTGGCAATACATACACGGACCATATTTCGTTTCTTTTTTTATGCAGACTTGTGCGTCAAGAAGAGCAATAAAAAGAAAGCTTTGGCCACGCCCAACCAGGGCTAGTCACCTATAAATACGTGAAGAGAGCAGACGTATCGAGGCAGAGAATTGGACGCAGCCGGCGAGGAGATGCGTCCAAGGCGGCGGCGTCGAGTAGAAGGCACGCGGCGGCAACGAAGTCAGACGCCCCACAAGACGGGAGCGCAGTACACCACGGCATGGAGATGCACTAAAGGAGATGCATGCACGTGCAACAGCTGTGTTCTTTTCTTCTCATACTAGATCGTGATCGTGCCTTGACGCAAGGGTGCCGGTCCCAATAATGTGGCAAGCCAAGTAATGGTCAAGTTAGTAGAAAGCCAGGCTTTATCAGGATATAACAGAATAAAGAAAAGAACAAACATTCACTGTAGTACAACACATCTCCATAGCCAGCAGAACGATAGCAAGACATTTGAAAGATGTGTTCATATGCAAGGTAATTAAAGGATGCAGTGTTCATACACGGTGGATATCGACCACAAAAGGATGGATAGATGTGACAAAGGGGACGTGTTCACCCGGTGCATCACAGGAGCTGGTGGCATCGAATGAAAGTCCACTCCCATGGTTCATGAATCCAAACAAAATAGGGACTTGTAATCCAAGAGCTCCTGGAATCACAGCAATTTGTTGTCAATAAACAAAAGTAACCACCAGTTTCCGAAATCCCACTATGTATTGGTAAACATATGGTTGTCATATAAAAGTGTCTTCATCCCAAGGAATCAAAAACAATATTTATGATTGCTTGTTACGACCACGTCAATAATACAACGCATACATCAAGTACTCCCAACCCTAATGGGGAAATGACACACTATCTTCCCATGAAAGGTTAAGTGTAGGTCAAAAAGAAAAGAAAAGAATTCATGGTTTCTTCAATTGTAAATTCATTTGAAAGCAAGTGGTAAACTGGTAAAGCCCAACATCCATAAGCAGCTACCAGGCGAATCAGCCCGATGACTATGGTAAATATACACATTTCATTTTTATTTTGGTAAACATATGGCATAAAAGTGGCACGAGTAAGAAGCATCAAAATGGCATTTCATTTTTATTTTGGTGAACATATGGCACCAAAATGGCATGAGTAAGATGCTCATTATATATCTTTTCGAGAGTATTTCCAACCCCAGTGGAATAATACCAATCTAAACTACCATAGGCAATGGATAACAGCATGAATATAGAACTGAAACTTTTGTGCATCTTCCAAATTTTGTGAATCTTGATAAGAATCATGCATAAGTAAAAAAGTGAAGCAGGGGGAACTTACAAAAAGGATAAACAATAACCTTTCCCTCCGCCATGCTTTTCTTAAGGCCGAGGAAGAGGGAGGCAGAGCATGTCACTAAACCAACCAGCGAGGCGAGAAAAGCATGGGGCGAGATCGAGACATACAGACCTGTTCAATAGTGCCGTGTGGTGCAGCGGCGAGGACGACGACGACATCAACAGCGGTGGTGGCATCCAGTCGGTGACAACCATGGGGGTCCCCACCAGCTAAGTGGCCAGCCTGTACCGTCTCGATGGCGCGCTCCTCTCCCCACAGCAGCGACGCGAGAAGCGCGCCCGCATACTGCTCCCGGCGATGGCTTACAACAACTTCCTGCATGACTTCAGCAGCTTCATCGATCTTTCCCTGCTTTCTCTTTGATGTTTGTAAGTAGATCAATCTATCTGTCTATATCCACATATATCTATAGTGGATGATCAACAATGAGATTTTGAAACCCAAGAAGTGTTACAGAAGTAACAATAAAAAGAAGCCATTTTCTCACTTTTCTTACAACGACACTGCTCAATGTTTGATAAGCTCAATACATGTGTCTACTGTCACCCGACATATCATTCATATATTGTCCGTTCACCCGACATATAATAAAGAAGAAGAAATAAGTGAGATAAGTGCATAACTCAAAACCAAAAACAGTAAGCAACATAAATTGTAGACATAGCCAAGAATGCTTAACTGCTAATGGCATATTGCCCAATCCATAAACAAATGAACTTCTACCACATAAATCTAAAGTTAATCCGTTAGCCATGTGAAGTCACAGAGAAGCAGCCCTGTATCCTAAACCCACCAGTGTGTTTATTTTTTATTTCTCATATGACAGTGTCATTGCCTAAAGTACATTGCATTCCTAACATAGCATAAGCAAGGCTATAGTTGAGGAAACCAGGATATCATTGAGAATGCGTAATTGCTCTAGTACATTGCATCGTCCATGAACCAAGCAAACAACTACATACATCCGATTGTGTAAAAACTCTAATACAACGGAGATAAAAAAAACAATCATCTCTTTAAGTTGAAAACACCCTACTATTTCAGTAAAAAAAGAACCTTGATCTAATCAAATAACCTAAAACCGCAAGTTAAAATACCTTGTTATTCTAGTCCAGTAAAAAAGAACATTGGGATAATCAAATAATCTCTCCTTCCTATAGATAGTAGGTATGCACAAATAACCTAAAACCGCAAGTTAAAATACCTTGTTATTCTAGTCCAGTAAAAAAGAACATTGGGATAATCAAATAATCTCTCCTTCCTATAGATAGTAGGTATGCACCATAAAACCTCATAAATAAAAGAGTACTACTTGCAAGGAAAAACCAACAGAGACAAATCTTCTTATAATCCTCGTAGAAAGCATTACTTATAAGGAAAATCCATCAGAAAAAAAAGTACCAAGCTCCTCACAATTTGAAGAGATATTCTAGAAAAGAAGAAATAATAACCCAAGAACATGAACCCACGCCACAATGGGCGATAGATAAGAATCACAAACCTATGGCACCGTGGACTGGATTTTCCCTGTTGCTGTCACCGGCGCGGTGGAGAAGATTTCCCTCTGTGCGCTCTTGGTCCAGTGCACCAAATACAAAACAATACAGTATGCAGCTAGATGCTCAAAGCAGCAACAATTTGATAGTGAAAGCAATGCATCAAATAACTCAACCCATGAGCATCTGGCCAAATAAGCATTGTCCAGTAGAACTCAGACATCAAGTTCAAAAAGGCCTATAGAACAGGATTAGGAATACATTCCACAGCTCGAAAAACCACTCATAATACACCTTAGGGAAGAAGGACCGTACAAAATCATAGCAAGGTATTTATAACAAAAGACCAACGATAACCAGGTAGCAGTACACATAAGTGTGCAATGCCCCATTGATCCTCACGGCAAAAAAACACAGAAATCTTACTGGCATGACCCGTTAACAATAAAATAATATCAGAAATCCTCCTCTGAAATCCTCATGAAGAACCAATAGCATCGCCGAACTATCTCTTATCCCAGAATAACAAAGTGCAACTTACTCTTAACCAGATTAAATCAAGGACCAATAACACACAATAAAAGATCAAGAACAACTTATATGCAATAAAGGTGCGAGAGAGAAGAAATCTTTACATAAGACGGCTATAAACACCAGAGCATAAATAAGCAACACCTTTAACTACAAATAAAAAGGATTCGCTCAACAAGAATGACCATCCAAGGACAGAACAATAAGTATCACAAGATCAAAAAGGATTCTAGAGACAAGAGGGAGGATCCAACTTGATACCCACAGGTGTCTCGATTGCTCAAAGGCACATTTATTTCAGCCATGGCTAATCATCATTGCCCTAGCAAGAATGGCCTCCGACCGGTGGGGCACGTGACTGGATGCACAGGCCATGCCCGAACACACGGTCGCTGATGGACGCGTCCCACACGCAAAGGGCCCCATACGCCAGCGAGCACGGGTCGAATAGACCGAGTGAGCGACACTGCAAGCCAAACGAGCTAACCCATCGGTAGAGCGCGGGTTTCGATCCGGCGGCCAGGATCGATCCGGAGCAAGATCCAACGGCCAGAATAGCATCAGGAAAACGATCGGACGGCCAGGAAGCCCAAATCACTGAGGAGCCGGGGTTTTCGATCGGTCTCATGTTTCTGGATGTTCTTACAAGGGTGAAACTGCCCTGGTTATCACTCATCAGAAATGACCATCCAAGGACAGAGCCACTAAAATAAGAACATGATCAAAACGGCTCAAAGAAACGAGGGGGTATCCAACTTAATACCCACAAGTGCCTCGATTGCTCGAGAGCATGCTTATATCAGCCATAACCGATCATCATAGCCCTGGCTATGTCCCGTACAGTAGCCGAAGCAGAGGAGCAGGAGGAAGATGCAGCTCACCGAGGGAGGTTGTAGCCAAGGCAGTACTCAGTGGGTGCCAGAGTTGCGGTTGAACGACGTCCAACCGGCGAGGAACCACTTCCTACACTCCTGAACCGGCATAAAAAGAAGCAGGAGCTCATCATTTCCCATTGCTCCTGAAAAAATTGTAAAACAAACAAAAATTAATGCTTTGTGACTGACCAGCAAGAATTAGAAAACTAATTCTTATAACCGAAGGTGCTCTGAACCCAAATCTTTTCTTCATAAACATGGAGAAACTCTCATCAACAGAGTAAGCTTGCGACATATAAAAAAATATTATAAGAAAGAACACCAGATAGAAGCTAACAAAATTAAGTTTAGAATATACCCTAGCAAATCAATAACTGTACAAAAATATTGTGGGCCAAATGGAATTCATATAGGCCACTAACTAAACTGAGAGGAACCAAACTTTTATATTTTGACCAATTTTTCCACATTAGTCTGAAGCTCTTGTTATTTTATTTATCCAAATTAAGACTGTCATTATTTAAACCGGATATTCTTAAGCCTCTATCTGATTTAAGCCCAGAACATAAAATTAGATGGCAACAATCATGCATGGACTAAACTCTTCAGCAAAATAATATATGTCTATCCAAACCTATATGTTTTCAGATTGTTTAGGATTATTTTAACTGCTTTTGACATCTTTGTGCTTGCTTGGCATTTGGATTCGGTGTACTGAATTGATACTTTGCACATATATAATACATCTTTGTATTTACTTTACAGAAGTACCTCATTGGCTCCTATTACCAAGACCGATAAGAATTTGGGCAGCTATGAGATGGATAATTTTTTGAACTTACTGATGACAGGGAGGTTCATTTCAAGGTCAAGAAGCTTAAAGCCATCCATGTCTAGCATGTGCACATCACTGACAACAAGATCAAATATGTCTCTATTTTCCCATAGCATCCTCAGTGCGATAACAACCTGATTCGTCGCCATCACTCGACACACAACAACATGTTACTCTTCCAAACTGTGTAACAATACAAGGGAAATGGTCCTATGCATTTTTCATGACAACAATCAGATGCCTGGTGCATCTTCTGTACTATAAAAAGGGCATCATAAATTCAGGTCACCCAATCAAATGAATCCATCCATCCAGAGGTAACCAATCTTTGGTTACAGGTAGCATCTGAAAGTTAGCTGACCTGGCACATTGGTCTTATCTGATTGTGAGATATGTAACCAAAGATGGGTTACCTCTAACTAAAGATTGTCTAAACTATAGAAAATACATAAACTATATTAGCCAGACCCAAACAAAGTTGGCAGCTAATCTCGCACTACACTCCAACATGCAAAAACAACAGATAAAAAGAACAATTCCATACCTAAACTCCTACCACTTGAGGACAAGGGGGAAAAAGCTAACGATGCAAAGGAACAAAAGGCCCTGGCTCCCAGACAAAACTGTCCTCCTCCATGACAAATAAAAGGCTAGGTACCCAACAAAGCAAGAAAGACAACAAAATTATCTTTCGATGGAATCCAGCTAAACATCAGCATCTCCTCAACAGGAAGGCTCAGATTCCACCTTTACAGAAGACAAGCAAAATCCAGATCACTATGTAATGTTGTTATTCAGTATTTTGGTAAAACACAACAAAGAGCTTTGTATTCAGTATTTTGCTAGCTGCTTGCCCCCTGCTTGAAATGCGTAAAGATGGACATGGATACATTACAGAAAGAGAGAGTATTAGGGTGGGAGGGGGGTTACCTAGCCCACCACCAAAGGTGCAGGGGCATCCAAACTTGTCCGCTCCAGCAAAGGTCAACTCCATCAGAGGAGAGGAGTGGCAGGCAGGGGAAGCCGACGCCGACGAGGAGCCTACCTGGCCTACCTGCATGAGGAAGAAACCAAGCTCATGGCCATCTGCGAGAGGGGGAAGAGCAGTGAGAAGGGGAAGAGCAAATCGAACCAAAGATGGGTCCCCACCTTGACCTTGAGGAGGAGCAGCGCCGGCACTATGGTCAGATTAGAGTAGCGGCGAGCAGCATCGCGGCGCTGCGTGGCGCCGGCAGGAGAAGCTCAGCGATGAGGAGGGATCTGCCCGCCGCCGCCACTCGGGAGCTTGGGTCTGCACCAAGGTCCAGGCCTTCTCATCGAGTGGCCGCGGTCCCTGGTGGCGCGGTCATCGGCCACGGCGAGCGGGACGGGCGGGGTGGGGCGGCGGGGCATCGGCCACGGCGAGCGGGACGGACGGGGCGGGGCTGGCGAGGCCGCGGGGCATCGGCCACTGCAAGCGGGACGGGCGAGGCGGGACGGCGGGGTCGTGGTCATCGGTCACGGCCACGGCGAGCGGGACGGCGGGGCGGGGCGGGCAAGGCGGCGGGTCGGGGCGGGCAAGGCGGCGGGGCGAGGGAGGGGGCGCGTGTGCGGGGAGAGGAGGAGGCTAGGGTTCACCACGGGAGCCGGCCCTTTTATACCCCCATGTGAGCGAAATGACGAAAATGCCCTCGGCGGGGCAGCGTAATTACGCGCGGTGGCACGAACGAGACGGTAACTGTTCATTCCAGCAGTAACTTTTTTTGATCCGACGGACGAGGTCGTTCCAGGGGTCGATCCGACGACCCAGATCCGATCAAGCCACCCGATCCAACGGCCAGGAAGCCCAAATCGCTGAGGAGCCGGAAGGATGCCTCTCATTCTTATTTCTGGATGGTATGTATAGTTTTTTTTAACAGGTTTCAGGGAGGACGCACCCGGAGGTGAAGACAACGGCTCGCCGACGGAAGCAAGCGAGAGAGGCGCGCCCACGGCGACAGTGCGTACTTACACATGCGAGAGGATGCGGCAGTGGCAGTGACACCCATCCGAGCTCGACGACGACGACGGCAACACACATGAGGCCGAGCTAGCTCACGGCGAGCATGCAGATGGCCGAGGAGACGGAGAAACAGGAGCGTACCAAGCCCCATTGACCAACTTTATTTGTTACTATGTCTTCTATCTATCAGGTGCTACATAAAAGGGCAAGGCAAGAATAACTAAGTCGGAGTGCCATCAACCTGGAGACCATGAAGATGAAGAAAGTTGGGCACCCGGGAGATATGTGCAATCTATCATACATATGTTTTTTTTCATGTACCAGGTGCTATGGTGGCGGCGTACGACGCACTCAACGGAGGTGGCTGCAAATGACGCGGCGCTCTTCTCGTAGGAGCAGTTGAGGCAATGGACGACACGCCCAATGGAGGTGGCCGCGGACGAAGCGACGCTCTTCCCGTACAAGGTGTTGTCGAGGCGGTCGACGACGCGCCCAACGAAGGTGGCCGCGGACGATGCAGCGCTCTTCTCGTACCCGGTGCAATGGAGGTGGCGGACGATGACACACACGGCGGATGTGGCCACGGAGAATGCGGCGCCCTTCTCGTACCAGATATAATGGAGGCATGGACGACGCCGTCGGACCAGTAGACTACATCAACACCGTCAGGCCCATCGCCAACATCATCAACCCGGTGCCACGGAGGACCGCGGTGTGGAGCTTGCGAGGACGACGCCGCCATGCCATGGAAGATGGCGACACGGGGCCCGCCAGGACGATGCCCGTCGTCTTGGTCATCAAACAGGCGCCATGGAGGACGGAGGTGTGGAGCTCCCGAGGATGCCGCCGCCATGCGCGGAGGATGGCGACACGGAGCCCGCCAGGACGACGCCCGTCGTCTTCATCATCAAGTCAGTGCCGCATAGGACGGAGGCATGGAGCTAGTGGGACAACACCACGAAGTCTACCTCGTCAAGCTGGAGCCCGCAAGCCGGAGCCCATGAAGATGACACACGCCCTTGGTGCTGCCCGCAACACGGAGCCCGCGATATGAAGAAGATGGCGCTATGCGATGACACATCTTCACCGACCCTTACCACGATTCTGCGATGTGTTTCCTTTGTCTTGGCGGACCACCGAATACGGCGTCCAACCAAGACGAGGTGCACTCTTCATGGCGTACAGGTCTCAGGGTACAGGCGGCGTGCTCCTTGTCTTAGCAGACCACTGAATAGGGCGTCTAGCTGAGATGAGGCATCCACCACGCCCCTCCATGATGCCATTTTCTCTTCGATACTGTGATGTTTTACCCTTGTTCTGGTGGACCACTGAATACGGCGTCCAGCCGAGACGAGGTGCACCCTATGTTGCATACATGTCTCACCGTACGGGCGGCGTGGTCCTTGTCTTAGTAGACCACCGAATACGGCATCTAGCTGAGACAGGGCATCAACCACGCCCCTCCATGATGCCACCTTTCTTTGGCCTTGCGGTGTGATCCTTGTTTTGGCAGACCACCGAATACAGCATCTAGCCAAGACGAGGCATCCACACGCCCGTCTAAGATGTTAACTTTCACGGCCTTGTCAGGCAGAGTCTTTGTCTCCATAGACTGTCGTAACCTCGGCGTCTAGTCGAGACAAGGCGCCAACCACACCGGCAATGCCGATGCGAGCGTGCGTTGGTTTTACACTGACGCCGGTCTTCACAAGAATACTCCCGCGAGGTGAACCCCTTGCATACCCCGACGAAGCCGCTACATCCTCAAGAAGTCCGAGCCAAGCAGGACCCATGCTACTCCAACACCAATTACATCAACACTGTCAAGACCAACGAGGCACGACGGCATGGGCGAACGTGGCTAGCACAGGGCCATGTTTTAAGCGGCACGTGTACCGACGAGGACACGGGCTTTGCCGCTGCCCACACCTACACACATACCACCATCATCATGCATGGAGAACGCAAGGCGAAGACGGCGAAGACGAACGCACGACTTAATCGGAGGTGTCTCATGGAGTAACCCGCAGGAGTAATTAACCGGGAGCCTTCCGAGGCCCCGGGAACCAAGAGACCGCAATCGCTACAGTCAAGCTGGCCGCGCTAGTAGGCCAAAGAGCGCATATGTAAAGGGAACTTGTAATTTTGTTTCTCCGATGAGAAATTAATAAAGTGCATGTTTCCCTATATTTATTTGTGTACTTAGTACACTGGCACGCCCGCAATGTTTTGTTTCCCCTGGAGCGTAGAGAGCTAATAATATAATAACCAACATTATTGTTGTTATTAGTTTTTTCTCGTGTCAAACAAATTGGTACGCCCGGTAGGACGCCCGTCTAAGATGTTAAGTTTCATGGCCTTGTGAGGTAGAGTCTTTGTCTCCACAGACTGTCGTAACCTCGGCGTCTAGTCGAGACAAGGCGCCAACCACACCTGCCATGCCGATGCAAGCGTGCATTGGTTTTACACCGACGCCGATCTTCACAAGAATACTCCCGCGAGGTGAACCCCTTGCATACCCCGACGAAGCCGCTACATCGTCAAGAAGTCCGAGCCAAGCAGGACCCATGCTACTCCAACACCAATTACATCAACGCTGTCAAGAGCGACGAGGCACGATGGCATGGGCGAACGTGGCTAGCACATAGCCATGTTTTAAGCGGCATGTGTACCGACGAGGACACGGGCTTTGCCGCTGCGCACATCTACACACATACCACCATCATCATGCATGGAGAACGCAAGGCGAAGACGGCGAAGACGACCGCACGGCTTAATCGGAGGTGTCTCGCAGAGTAACCCGCAGGAGTAATTAACCAGGAGCCTTCCGAGGCCCCGGGAACCAAGAGACCGCAATCGCTACAGTCAGGCTGGCCGCGCTAGTAGGCCACGGAGCGCATATGTAAAGGGAACTTGTAATTTTGCTTCTCGGATGAGAGATTAATAAAGTGCATGTTTCCCTATATTTATTTGTGTACTTAGTACACTGGCACGCCCGCAATGTTTTGTTTTCCCTAGAGAGTAGAGAGCTAATAATATAATAACCAACGTTATTGTTGTTATTAGATTTTTGTCGTGTCAAACAAATTGGCACGCCCAGTGGGACATGGCTCTCCTCCCATCTTTGCTTCGCTGTTGTCATCGAAATAGTCTTCGCCAATCTCCCAATGTGCACATCATGCTGCAAGGATCTCCATCGGTAAGTCTCTTTCTTGTAGGTGAACTCTCCCATGGCAGCAAATCGGAGCCAGTGATGATCTAGTATGGATCATTGCCACCCATGGTCGTCGTCGAGCGCGAGAAGGTCTATGTGCACCAAGCTCAAGATCATGTGCAGTTTCAAAATGTGCAGTCGAAGAAGGCGCAAAGGAGGGAGGCCGCCAACGCGACGAAGGAGCGTCACAAGCTAATGTTTGAGGCGTGTGCCCTGTTGAAGGAGTCAACAAGGGCATACATGAAAGGAGATGTGGAGGCAGGTCAACCTGTTCGGACTACGGCCACCAACAAGCGGGCAAGTGCGGCGTCCCTCCACACCTCTGTCGGACTGCACACTCTGAGCGCCAACACCAACACCATGGCGCACCAAGGGTGAAGTATTGCAAGGCCCTGCTGTCTCCCTCAACCTCAACAATATTTGAAGAGGTGCATGGGCGCCATGTCTCCATAACTCGGCGGTTGATGGCGATCATTCTCCAACGGCAATACGTTCACCGTTCCGTGCAGTGAGGCACGACACCAGGTGGCTAGGATTCAAGGGTGAAGGTAGGATGAGGCGCCAATCCCGAAGTTATCGTCCTCAACATGAGAGCATCGGCGACAGTCTTCACCAACTCGCCACTTAGAGCAGGGGACATCCTAACATGCCCCCACATTGTAAACGATGGTAAGACGTCAACACGATGGGAGGAATCCTAAACACTCAACAATGGCGATCATAGGACCCTCTACGGTAAACACTTCCACCACGACATACACCCTGTCCTTGGTGGGAAGCTCGGCCACAACTCAAGGAGGTGGCATACAGGGCTGCATCGTCCACTCGACACCATGCGCCACCCCGTCCTCTCCAGGTGAAGGGTCTTCAATGCAGCCACCAAATGGAGCTCACCTGAGGTGATACATCACTCATCCAAGGCGGGTACCGTCCACACCATCATCGAGTTTGAGTGGCCCCAAGATAGGGCGCGGACTACACCTTCGTCAACATGGCGTGCCCCCAAGACGGGCTTCATCCACCTCTATCGACACGGAGCTTGGTTAGGCAGGGCTCCTTTTTCACCTCCGTCGACATAGATTTGGATAAAGATGGCGCACCGTGTACACCACTACCAACAAGGAGCTCGCATAAAGTCGGGTGTCGTCTACATGTCCTCGGATCTTGCCTGAGGCCGGCGCACTTCTTGTATCGTGGTCGACATGGAGCTCGCCTAACAGCAGGCATCTTCTACACCATCTTGAAGCTCATTCGAGGCTGGGCGTTGTCAGCCTCCCAGAACATGGAGGTCGCCCAAGCCGGGATACCTACACCGTCATCGACATGCAGCCCATCGATGTTGAGGCACCATCTACACAACCATCGATGTGGAGCTTGCCTGAAGCGGGCCTTGGTCGACACTACCGTCCATGTGGAGCTTGGCCTGACAGGGATCATTCTACACTGCTGTCAATGCGGAGCACGCCCAAGGTGTCATGCAATCTATGCTGCTGAACCTGCCTAAGTTGGGGACGCTGCCTGCACTATCACCGGCACAAGCTCACCCCAGGTCGGGTGTCTTTTACACCGCCGTTGAGGTGGAGCATCGGCCATACTATTGATAATATGGAGACCGCTCGGGCAGGTCGCCATCTACGCCATTGGAAAAGGAGCTTTCCTGAGGCGGGAACAACGTTTACCCCGTTGCTGATATAGAGCTCGTATAAAGGTGGGCGGCATCTACACCAACACAGAGCTCGCCCAAGGCGGGCGCACCTTCTACACTGCCACTGAGGCAGAGCTCAATCTCTACACTTTTGCGGACACAAAGTCTGTCCAAGGCCACCTTGCATGGTTTCATGCTAACCCTGTGTTGCTGCTTGTTGAGGCGGCAAGATCATCAACATCTACCCCAACATCCACACGACGCACATCCACAACATCGCCCAAGCACCGGCGAGGCGAAGCTGTACTCCACCGACTTGTATTTTACCGATGAAGCAATTCATATCTTGCCAGGCACCGACGAGGCGAAGGCAAGTCATCCAGTCTGACACCGACAAGGCGGACACCACCAGGCCGGGCACCGACGAGGCGAAGGCCGCCCACTTCATCATTGGACATTCAACAAGACGAAGGGATATGGCTAAGCATGGCCAAAGCGATGGGCGTACCACTCTCCCTTTCACTTCATCACCACATCCCCACCATCTACACCAATCCAATGGCGCGATCGAAGCCTGCAGCAAGACTCTCGGCGAAATATTCAAGAAGACGGTGACAAGGAATAGGAGAGACTGACATGCCTATCTCTTCAAGTCCTTGTGGGCGTAGCGTGTTACAGTCCATACCCCAACACAAGTAACACAATTTTCTCTCATTTATGGGAGTGAAGCGGTCCTGCCATTGGAGGTCCAGCTACCCTCTATGCGGGTGGCTATCCAAGATGAGACCACCCAAGATGAATAGGTACTACTGCGGTTTTAGGAGCTCGACACCCTTGAAGAGGGGCGACTTCATGCCCTAAAGAAGCTGGAGCTTTACCGCCAGAATATGGTGAGAGCTTACGACAAGCTCGTCAAGCAACACGTCTTTTGAAAAGGTGAGTTGGTCCTCATGCTCAGGCGTCACGTCATCATCATGCACAAGACGAAGGGCAAGTTCGAGCCAAAGTGGGAAGGACCAGACATCATCAAGCAAGTCTACGACGGGGGAGCATACTGGCTCTTCTATTCCCAGGGAGTCCGACCTATGCCCCCAATCAACGGAAGGTTTCTCAAAAAACAAAATTCTTGAAAATTTTGCCTCTTTTGTTGCCTTTTGGGTTTTCATTGGGGAAACTTTTTTTGTGGGCTTTCGGATCCATGATGCACACTCCTTAGCATTTCGTGGATATATCTAGTTTTCCCCAATTTTTACGGACTAATTAAGTCTAATAAAAAAATGGCTTCCCCTATCGCACTATGCTGTTGATTGAAGTTTTGGCTACCCTAGGACTTGTTGGAGGGCAGCACAATGTGTCGATTTGCAGGTGGAGCGGCTCCTACACCCACAACGCACGACACATACCAGGTGTATGCTTCCGCAGGCAGCGGAGATGACTACTTGGGCACTTCTGATTATTGAGACCCCGCGCTCTTCATGTTTCCCGGCATGCCTCATGTTCACAAAGGCTCGCACTCCAGGGAAGACTATAGGAAAAGATCATGGAGGGCTGCCTGACCCAACACAAGTTGGTTTGGTGCGTAGTCACATTGCAACCCTAGGGTGTGCCACCAGAAGCCTCAGATAAAGTGCTAGAGGGTTTTTCCTAGTCCACAGAGGTGAACAGTTCCCTTCCAAGTTCCCAAGGTGGGTCCCCAAGAAATGATGGAAGAAGAGTCCTCAAGAAGTTCGAGCCGAATGTCAAAGCAAGTCCATAAAGTCGGCGGCAATCAATCATCCGTGTGGGCAATCAAGATGAAATTCAAAAAGTCCAAGAAGAAAATTCAAGAAAAGGATCCCAACGGTCCAAGAAGCAATCAAGCGGGAGGTAGCTGTTCACCACCCCTCAATATGCATGAAGAAAAATCGCTAAGCTGTTGTCCCAAAACCATTTACCCTGAACTTATCATACCCAAGTCTCTGGGTTCATGGGGCGTGTGCAGGGGGCATGTCGAGTTGTGGGGCCCTCAATATGATGATGGGCTAGAGTATGAATTTCCGTTGCCTCTCGGAAGCATCCCAAAACACGGCGTCTTCATACACGTACACCGAAGCTATTTAAGTTGTTGAGTTGCAATCGTCAAGGTCTTTCGACGGTTCCCAATGACAAGTTCCTTCGGTAGCCTTCTCGGATATCACGCCTAGTAGCTGGTGTATAACGGCAAAGCCAACATTTAAAAAAAATGTTTTTTTCTTTTTCTTTCTTTTTCGCTTATGTTTGTTTGGTGTTTCTGGTTGCGCTCCTCCAATATCTTTGCAGCCGTGGAGAGACGCTTCTTGTCTTCGTCGACAGCATTCCGACGACAAACCACTACATCGAACTACGTCATGGGTGTCTGGGTGGAGCAATACCCATGCGTCCCTGACAACGCGGACAACAGCCCGGTAACCAATGGTCTACACCGACACGCACGATGGGCGCCAGAAGGCAACACCTGCGCTCACGAAGGTGATGACGATGTGTCTCCATGGCCTTGTCTCCAACAACAATGAAGCACGGGGGCAACATCACCCCCTCAATCATTCGTAATGCCGGCGGCATCTCGGCGTACCACCAGAGTTGTCATGCCATGAATGGTGTGAAGATTCACTCAATGAAGGAGAGCTATCAACGGCTTACCGATGCTTCACCTACATCAAGCCAAGGAGATCATGGGAGCAGTGTAACGCGCCAGTGCGGCCAGCGTGAATCTGTGAAACCCTCCAATCAAGCCGGTTGGCATCGTAACCTCTAGATGGTCGCGGTGAGATTGGTAAAATTCTGGTTTTTGTTTTCAGGACAAGGCATGTTATTTCGCTGTCGAATGAAGACGAAATAGGTTGCTTCATTGATTGACATCGTGCATGTTATACGATCCAACGAGCTCCCTAAAGAACACATGTCTGGATGGACATCCCTACACTAACACATTGTTATGAATCAATCATCTTCAGAATGGCGCGGACGTCGTCTTGAAGATGTCAACTCTGAACCGTTTCTTCTGGCTGCATATGAATCCCGCGCCAATAAAAGGGTAAAAAGAAAGTCGTCGAGTCAAGCTCGATTTGTTTTGCACTCAAGCTCAACTCGACGAGGGGGCATTTGTTCGATGGGTTTTTGTGCAGTGCTGCATAAAATAATAACTTTTAGTGAGTTTTCATGCAGGGCCATTTATATGCAAAGGCAAGTTAATTAATAATACAAAGAAAAAAATTGGTTTAGCATAGCACAAGCATGCATAGCAACTGCCCACGTTCTTGCACATGCACGTGCATGCAATCTTGGTGCAAGTTGGACACATCCTTGCCACATGCACGTAGAGTAGATGTAATAATCTAGTTTTGTACGTGTACGTATTTGAGTATCTGTGGCCGGCCGGCAAGGTCACGTTTATACATACTCGAATACCTGCTCGTTGACATACTCTATATAGGTATATATTCGTATTTGCGCCGGCAAGCGCGCAGATATACGCCTCCGACCAATATCAGGTAACTAAGATGCTCACAATGCATTGTTTGGTATGCATATGACTTGTTTGCGCACATGAGAAGGGCTTGTGCGGCACATTTGGAAAGTAAAGGATCCATCGGTGGCTAGCTAGCTAAAATTGGCAATACATACACGGACCATATTTCATTTTCTTTTTTTATGCAGACTTGTGCATCAAGAAGAGCAATAAAAAGAAAGCTTTGGCCACGCCCAACCAGGGCTAGTCACCTACAAATACGTGAAGAGAGCCGACGTATCGAGGCAGAGAATTGGACGCAGCCGGCGAGGAGACGCGTCCAAGCCGGCGGCATGGAGTAGAAGGGACGCGGCGGCAACGAAGTCAGACGCCCCACAAAACGGGAGCGCAGTACACCACGGCATGGAGATGCACTAAAGGAGATGCATGCACGTGCAACAGCTAGCTGTGTTCTTTTCTTCTTATATGGTATGTATAGTTTTTTCTTAACAGGTTTCAGGGAGGATGCACCTGGAGGAGAAGACAACGGCTCGCGCGACGGAAGCCAGCCAGAGAGGCGCGCCCACGGCGACAGTGCGTACGTACACATGCGAGAGGATGCGGCAGCGGCAGTGACACCCATCCGAGCTCGACGACGACGACGGCAACACACACGAGGCCGAGCTAGCTCACGGCGAGCATGCAGATGGCCGAGGAGACGGAGAAACAGGAGCGTACCAAGCCCCATTGACCAACTTTATTTGTTACTATGTCTTCTATCTATCAGGTGCTATATAAAAGGGCAAGGCAAGAATAACCAAGTCGGAGTGCCATCAACCTGGAGACCATGAAGATGAAGAAAGTTGGGCACCCGGGAGATATGTGCAATCTATCATACATACGTTTTTTTATGTACCAGGTGCTATGGTGGTGGCGTACGACGCGCTCAACGGAGGTGGCTTCAAACGATGCGGCGCTCTTCTCGTAGGAGCAGTTGAGGCGGTGGACGATGATACGTCTCCAACGTATCTATAATTTTTGATTTTTCCATGCTATTATATTACCCGTTTTGGATGTTTATGGGCTTTAGTAAGCACTTTTATATTATTTTGAGGACTGACCTATTAACCGGAGGCCCAGTCCAAATTGCTGTTTTTTTTGCCTATTTTAGTGTTTTGCAGAAAAGGAATATTAAACGGAGTCCAAACGGAATGAAACCTTCGGGAGAGTTATTTTTGGAACGAAAGCAATCCAGGAGACTGGGAGTATACGTCAGGGAAGCAACGAGGTGGCCACGAGGGTCCAAGGCGCGCCCTACCCCCTGGGCGCGCCCCCACCCTCATGGGCCCCTCGTGGCTCCCCTGACCGACTTCTTTTGCCTATATATATCCATATACCCCGAAAACAGCCAGGAGCACCATAGATCGTGAGTTCCGCCGCCGCAAGCCTCTGTAGCCACCAAAAACCTCTCGGGAGCCCGTTCCGGCACCCTGCCGGAGGGGGAACCCATCACCGGCGGCCATCTTCATCATCCCGGCGCTCTCCATGACGAGGAGGGAGTAGTTCACCCTCGGGGCTGAGGGTATGTACCAGTAGCTATGTGTTTGATCTCTCTCTCTCTCGTGTTCTCTCTATGGCACGATCTTGATGTATTGCGAGCTTTGCTATTATAGTTGGATCTTATGATGTTTCTCCCCCTCTACTCTCTTGTGATGAATTGAGTTTTCCTCTTGAAGTTATCTTATTGGATTGAGTCTTGAAGGCTTTGAGAACACTTGATGTATGTCTTGCCGTGTTTATCTGTGGTGACAATGGGATATTCGCGTGATCCACTTGATGTATGTTTTGGTGATCAACTTGCGGGTTCCGCCCATGAACCTATGCATAGGGGTTGTCACATGTTTTCGTCTTGACTCTCCGGTAGAAACTTTGGGGCACTCTTTGAAGTACTTTGTGTTGGTTGAATAGATGAATCTGAGATTGTGTGATGCATATCGTATAATCATGCCCACGGATAATTGAGGTGACAATGGAGTATGTAGGTGACATTAGGGTTTTGGTTGATTGGTGTCTTAAGGTGTTATTCTAGTATGAACTCTATGATAGATTGAACGGAAAGAATAGCTTCATGTTATTTTACTATGGACTCTTGAATAGATCGAGCAGAAAGGATAACTTTGAGGTGGTTTCGTACCCTACCATAATCTCTTCGTTTGTTCTCCGCTATTAGTGACTTTGGAGTGACTCTTTGTTGCATGTTGAGGGATTGTTATATGATCTATCTATGTTATTATTGTTGAGACAACTTGCACTAGTGAAAGTATGAATCCTAGGCCTTGTTTCCTAGCATTGCAATACCGTTTACGCTCACTTTTATCACTTGTTACCTTGCTGTTTTTATATTTTCAGATTACAAAAACCTATATCTACCATCCATATTGCACTTGTATCACCATCTCTTCGCCGAACTAGTGCACCTATACAATTTACCATTGTATTGGGTGTGTTGAGGACACAAGAGACTCTTTGTTATTTGGTTGCAGGGTTGTTTGAGAGAGACCATCTTCATCCTACGCCTCCCACGGATTGATAAACCTTAGGTCATCCACTTGAGGGAAATTTGCTACTGTCCTACAAACCTGTGCACTTGCAGGCCCAACAACGTCTACAAGAAGAAGGTTGTGTAGTGGGCATCAAGCTCTTTTCTGGAGCTGTTGCCGGGGAGGCTAGGTAAGTGGCACTCACACCCCGTCAACTAAGCTCTTTTCTGGCGCCGTTGCCGGGGAGGTGAGTGCTTGAAGGTATATCTTTAGATCTTGCAATCGAATCTTTTTGTTTCTTGTTTTATCACTAGTTTAGTTTATAAAAGAACAGTACCAAAAAAATGGAATTGAGTTTGCCTCTTATGCTTCATCTTTTTAATATCTTTCGTAAGTATGATGAAAAGGAAAATTGTGCTCAAGTGCTAGAAGAAGAAGTCTATAGAATGTTTGATACTAAATCTTTGAATGATGAGTATGATTGCAATGTTGTTAGTATGAATTCCTTGAATATCCATGATGCTAATGATATGCAAAGCCACAAGCTTGGGGAAGCTATGTTTGATGAAGATGATATTTTTAGTCCCCCAAGTTTTGATGTGCAAATTTATTATGATGATAGCATGCCTCCTATCTATGATGATTATATTGATGAAAGTGGGTTTGGAAGAGTGTCAACTTTAGGAAGTAGTGATCCCACTATTTTGGAGGATGTTGAATCTTATTGTGATGAATATGAAAGGGGATTTGGAAGAGTGTCAACTTTATTTAGTGATGATTCCACTATTTCGGAAGAGGTTCCAATTGGTTATGAGAGCAAAGTTGCTATCTATGATGATTATTGTGATGACTTGTATGCTATTAATAATAGTGATAACCATGAAACTTGTCATCATGATTTTAGTTTTCAATTGGATTATGCCTCACATGATAATTATTTTGTTGAGTTTGCTCCCACTACTATTCATGAGAAGAATTTTGCTTATGTGGAGAGTAGTAAATTTTCTATGCTTGTAGATCATGAAAAGAATGCTTTAGGTGCTGGTTATATTTTTGAATTCGTTCATGATGCTACTGAACATTATTATGAGGGAGGAACATATGCTGGTAGGAATTGCAATAATATCAAGTTTCCTCTCTATGTGCTTAAAGTTTTGAAGTTATGCTTGTTTTGCCTTCCTATGCTAGTTGATTATTGTTCCCATAAGTTATTTGCTCACAAAATCCCTATGCATAGGAAGTGGGCTAGACTTAAATGTGCTAGTCATATTCTTCATGATGCTCTCTTTATGTTTCAATTCTTATCTTTTATGTGAGCATCATTGAAATCATCATGCCTAGCTAGAAAGACATTAAAGAAAAGCGCTTGTTGGGAGACAACCCAATATTTACCTTTACTGTTTTTGTGTGTCCACATGATTATGCTACTGTATTAATCATGTTTTATAGCTTTTTGTTTCAATAAAGTGCCAAGTAAGACCTATAGGATCTTCTTGGATGATAGTTATTTGATCTTGCTGAAAATTTCAGAAACTTTCTGTTCACGAAAACAATTGTTAAAAATCACCAGAAAGTGATAAAATAATGATTTCAATTGCAGTAGATCTATAATCAAATTATCCAGGTTGTCCTATTTTGGCAGATTTTTATGAGTTCCAGAAGTTTGCGTTAGTTACAGATTACTACAGACTGTTCTGTTTTTGACAGATTCTGTTTTTGTGTGTTGTTTGCTTATTTTGATGAATCTATGGCTAGTAAAATAGTTTATAAACCATGGAGAAGTTGGAATACAGTAGGTTTAACACCAATACAAATAAATAATGAGTTCATTACAGTACCTTGAAGTGGTGTTTTCTTTTCTTTCGCTAACGGAGCTTACGAGATTTTCTGTTAAGTTTTGTGTTGTGGAGTTTTCATGTTTTGGGTAAAGATTCGATGGACTATGGAATAAGGAGTGGCAAGAGCCTAAGCTTGGGGATGCCCAAGGAATCCCAAGGTAATATTCAAGGATAACCAAGAGCCTAAGCTTGGGGATGCCCCGGATGGCATCTCCTCTTTCGTCTTCGTTCATCGGTAACTTTACTTGGAGCTATATTTTTATTCACCACATGATATGTGTTTTGCTTGGAGCGTCATTTTCTTTTGTTAGTATTTGCTTGCTGTTATTTAGAATAATGTTTTGCATCTTTAGTTTCAATAAAAATGTCAAGGATAGCCTTTACCATGCTTATTTTGCTAGTATACATGTTGCTGTTTGAAAACAGAAAGTTTACCGCTGTTGCAGAAATTCCTTAGAAAAGTCAGAATGTGATAAAATGTTGAAACCTTTTGCATAATAATCTCTGATAAATTTACTACAGTGGGAATTTTCTTTCATAATTTTTGGAGTTAGGGAAGTATGATGAATCTTGCATTCTTTACAGACTATACTATTTTGGCAGATTGCTGTTATGGTTGCATTGTTTGCATATGTTTCCTTGTTTAATGATTCTATTTGAGGATAGGAGTGTTTTATATGCAGAGGCATTTAGTATGCAATGTTGAATAATAATTTTTGTGATTTGTTACAGTAGAAAATGATAAGGTTTTGCATTGGTTTATACTAACCTATCTCACGAGTTCTTGTTGAGTTTGGTGTGGATGAAGCTTTTAATAAAAAGAGGAACCATGATATGAGGGGAATTAAGGAGACACAAAAGCTCAATCTTGGGGATGCCCAAGGCACCCCAAGATAATATTTCAAGAAGTCTCAAGCATCTAAGCTTGGGGATGCCCCGTTAAGGCATCCCACCTTTCTTCTTCAACAACTATCGGTTAGTATCGGTTGAGCCTAAGTTTTTGCTTCTTCACATGAGTTGTGCTATCCTTGCAATGTCATTTTTTTGCTTGCTGTTTGAATAAAATACCAAGATCTGAAGTTCTTAAATGAGCGAGAGTCTTCACGTCGTTACATAATTATCTAGCTACTCATTGATCTTCACTTATATCTTTTTGGAGTAGTTTTTCATTTACTCGTGTGCTTCACTTATATCCTATGCGTAAATGGTTGAATGAGTTGAATGTCATAAATCTGAAATTATATATGTTTCATTTGCTTATCCCATGGGGAGTAATGACTTCACATCTAAGAAGTAGAGGTTGTAAATTTATTAAAGGTTAGCAAGCATTGTATGGTCATTTGAACAATTCATGAAAGAATATTGAAGGAAGAGAGATTTCACATATAAATATACTATCCTAGACATCTTTTATAATTGTGAGCACTCATTAAGTATGACATGCTAAAGAGTTGATGTTGGACAAGGAAGACAATGTAATGGGTTATGTTTTCTCACATCTCAGTTAAAGTATATTGTCATGGATCATTCAAACATGTTGAGCTTGCCTTTCCCCCTCATGCTAGCCAAATTCCTTGCACCAAGTAGAGATACTACTTGTGCTTCCAAATATCCTTAAACCCAATTTTTGCCATGCGTGTCCACCATACCTACCTATATGCGGTATTTACCTGCCGTTCCAAGTAAATTTGCATGTGCCAAACTCTAAACCTTCAAATAATAATCTGTTTTGTATACCCAAATCACTCATGTAGCGACTAGGGGATGTCAGTATCTTCCATGCTAGGTGGGTTATTCTCACGATGAGTGGACTCCGCTCATCATTCACAAGAAAAATGGCTGGTAACCGGGATGCCCAGTCCCATGATCAAAAGATCAAAATCAAACAAAATAATTGCAAACAAAACTCCCCCAGGTTTGATGTTAGTTGGAGGCACACGTCGTTTCGGGCAAGCCATGGATTGATGATTGTTGGTGGAGGGGGAGTAAAAACTTTACCATTCCGTTTGGGAACCGCCTATAATGTATGTAGTATGGAAGATATTGGGAACTCTTGGTTGTTATGTTGACAATGAGATCATACCTCTCAAAATTATTTTCCTCTCTATTTTAAAATCGAGCTCTGGCACCTCTGCAAATCCCTGCTTCCCTCTGCGAAGGGCCTATATTTTTACTTTTATGCAAGAGTCAAGGTGATCTTCACCTTTCCCTTTTTTATTTTATCCTTTGGCAAGCACCTCGTGTTCGAAAGATCCTGATATATATATCCAATTGGATGTAAGTTAGCATGAACTATTATTGTTGACATCACCCAAAGGTGAATACGTTGGGAGGCGAAATTATAAGCCCCTATCTTTCTCAGTGTCCAATTGTAGAAGACTATATGATGGTTGAGTATGTGGAGTTTGCTAAATTAAAGCTCTGACATAGACCCTTCCTGAAAATAAGATGAATTGCAATTGTTTGATGACTGAGAACATAGTTTGCTAGTTTTCAAGAAAGTTTATGGTCTATGCTTTAACATGTGAATTGCTTGTTACTTGTTCTTGAGAAGTTTTATGAGATGAATTACTGTTATGACATATAATCATGCTAGAAAAGGTGATTGAAATTATCATTGATCAAACTTGTGCACCTGCTAGCATTCACACTTCATAAATTCTTTCTTTTATCATTTACCTACTCGAGGACAAGCAGGAATTAAGCTTGGGGATGCTGATACGTCTCCAACGTATCTATAATTTATGAAGCATTCATGTTATATTATTATCTGTTTTGGATGATTATGGGCTTTATTTTACACATTTATATTATTTTTGGGACTAACCTACTAACCGGAGGCCGAGCCCATATTGCTGTTTTATTGTCTGTTTCAGTATTTCGAAGAAAAGGAATATCAAACGGAGTCCAAACGGAATGAAACCTTCGGGAGCGTGATTTTTGGAAAGGATGTGATCCGGGAGACTTCGAGTTCAAGCCAGGGAAGGTTCGAGGAAGCCAGGAGATAGGAGAGCGCGCCCTTCCTTCCTGGGCGCGCCCCTGTCTCCTGGGCCCCTCGAGCGTCCCCCGACCGACTTCTTTCGCCTATATATTCCCATATACCCTAAAACCATCGAATACGAAGATAGATCTGGAGTTCCGCAGCCGCAAGCCTCTGTAGCCACCAAAAACCTCTCAGGAGCCCGTTCCGGCACCCTGCCGGAGGGGGAACCCATCACCGGTGGCCATCTTCATCATCCCGGCACTCTCCATGACAAGGAGGGAGTAGTTCACCCTCGGGGCTGAGGGTATGTACCAGTAGCTATGTGTTTGATCTCTCTCTCTCGTGTTCTCTCTATGTCACGATCTTGATGTATCGCGAGCTTTGCTATTATAGTTGGATCTTATGATGTTTCTCCCCCTCTACTCTCTTGTGATGAATTGAGTTTTCCTCTTGAAGTTATCTTATCGGATTGAGTCTTTAAGGATTTGAGAACACTTGATGTATGTCTTCCCGTGTTTATCTATGGTGACAATGGGATATTCGCGTGATCCACTTGATGTATGTTTCGGTGATCAACTTGCGGGTTCCGCCCATGAACCTATGCATAGGGGTTGGCACATGTTTTCGTCTTGACTCTCCGGTAGAAACTTTGGGGCACTCTTTGAAGTACTTTGTGTTGGTTGAATAGATGAATCTGAGATTGTGTGATGCATATCGTATAATCATGCCCAGGGATACTTGAGGTGACAATGGAGTATCTAGGTGACATTAGGGTTTTGGTTGATTTGTGTCTTAAGGTGTTATTCTAGTATGAACTCTATGATAGATTGAATGGAAAGAATAGCTTCATGTTATTTTACTACGGACTCTTGAATAGATCAAGCAGAAAGGATAACTTTGAGGTGGTTTCGTACCCTACCATAATCTCTTCGTTTGTTCTCCGCTATTAGTGACTTTGGAGTGACTCTTTGTTGCATGTTGAGGGATTGTTATATGATCTATCTATGTTATTATTGTTGAGACAACTTGCACTAGTGAAAGTACGAATCCTAGGCCTTGTTTCCTAGCATTGCAATACCGTTTACGCTCACTTTTATCACTTGTTACCTTGCTGTTTTTATATTTTCAGATTACAAAAACCTATATCTACCATCCATATTGCACATGTATCACCATCTCTTCGCCGAACTAGTGCACATATACAATTTACCATTGTATTGGGTGTGTTGGGGACACAAGAGAATCTTTGTTATTTGGTTGCAGGGTTGTTTGAGAGAGACCATCTTCATCCTACGCCTCCCACGGATTGATAAACCTTAGGTCATCCACTTGAGGGAAATTTGCTACTGTCCTACAAACCTGTGCACTTGCAGGCCCAACAAAGTCTACAAGAAGAAGGTTGTGTAGTGGACATCACCCACATGATTTGGAATTTATTAGAATACTCTATGTGCTTCACTTATATCTTTTGAGCTAGATAGTTTTGCTCTAGTACTTCACTTATATCTTTTAGAGCACGGCGGTGGTTTAATTTTGTAGAAATTGTTGATCTCTCATGCTTCACTTATATTATTTTGAGTGTCTTTTAGAACAACATGGTATTTACTATGGTTATAAAATTGGTCCTAGAATGATGGGCATCCAAGTTGGGTCTAATAAAAACTATCATAGGAAGTGAATTGGATGTTATGATGAATTTGATGCTTGATAATTGTTTTGAGATATGGAGGTGGTGATATTAGAGTCATGCTAGTTGGGTAATTGTGAATTTAAAGGATACTTGTGTTGAAGTTGGCAAGTCCCGTAGCATGCACGTATGGTAACCGTTGTGTAACAAATTTGAAACATGAGGTGTTCTTAGATTGTCATCCTTATGAGTGGCGGTCGGGGACGAGCGATGCTCTTTTCCTACCAATCTATCCCCCTAGGAGCATGCGCGTAGTGCTTGGTTTTTTATGACTTGTAGATTTTTGCAATAAGTATATGAGTTCTTTATGACTAATGTTGAGTCCATGGATTATACGCACTTTTACCCTTCCATCATTGCTAGCCTCTTCGGTACCATGCATTGCACTTTCTCACCTTGAGAGTTGGTGCAAACTTCGCCGGTGCATCCAAACCCCGTGATACGATACACTCTATCACACATAAACCTCCTTATATCTTCCTCAAAACAGCCACCATACCTACCTATTATGGCATTTCCATAGCCATTCCGAGATATATTGCCATGCAACTTTCCACCATTCCGTTTATCATGACATGCATCATCATTGTCATATTGCCTTGCATGATCATGTAGTTGAGATCGTATTGTGGCAAAGCCACCTTCATAATTTTTCATACATGTCACTCTTGATTCATTGCCCATCCCGGTACACCGCCGGAGGCATTCATATAGAGTCATATCTTGTTCTAGTTTTGAGTTGTAACTCATGAGTTGTAAATAAATAGAAGTGTGATGATTATCATTATTAGAGCATTGTCCCTTATAAAAAAAAGAAAAAAAAAGAAAGGCCAAAAAAAGGCCAAAGAAAAGAAAAAAAGGCCCAAAAAAAGAAAAAAAAGAAAAAAAAAGAGAAAAGAAAATTAAAAATAAAAATAAAAAGGGGGACAATGTTACTATCTTTTCCCACACTTGTGCTTCAGAGTAGCACCACGTTCTTCATATAGAGAGTCTCAATTGTTGTCACTTTCATATACTAGTGGGAATTTTTCATTATAGAACTTGGCTTGTATATTCCAACGATGGGCTTCCTCAAAATGCCCTAGGTCTTCGTGAGCAAGCAAGTTAGATGCACACCCACTAGTTTCTTTTGTTGAGCTTTCATACATTTATAGCTCTAGTGCATCCATTGCATGGCAATCCCTACTCCTCATGTTGACATCAATTGATGGGCATCTCCATAGCCTGTTGATTAGCCTTGTTAACATGAGACTTTCTTCTTTTTTGTCTTCTCCACACAACCTCCATCATCATATTCTATTCCACCCATAATGCTATATCCATCGCTCACGCTCATGTATTGCGTGAAAGTTGAAAAAAGTTTGAGATTGCTAAAGTATGAAAAAATTGCTTGGCTTGTCATCAGGGGTGTGCAAGATGAGAGCATTCTTGTGTGACGAAAATGGAGCATGACCAAACTATATGATTTTGTAGGGATGAACTTTATTTAGCCATGTTATTTTGAGAAGACATGATTGCTTTGATTAGTATGCTTGAAGTATTACTATTTCTTATATCAATATGAACTTTTATTTTGAATCATTTCGATCTGAACATTCATGCCACAACAAAGAAAATTACATTAAGGATTATGCTAGGTAGCATTCCACATCAAAAATTCTGTTTTTATCATTTACCTACTCGAGGACGAGTAGGAATTAAGCTTGGGGATGCTTGATACGTCTCCAACGTATCTATAATTTTTGATTGTTCCATGCTATTATATTACCCGTTTTGGATGTTTATGGGCTTTACTTTACACTTTTATATCATTTTTGGGACTAACCTACTAACCAGAGGCCCAGCCCGAATTGCTGTTTTTTTGCCTATTTCAGTGTTTTGAAGAACAGGAATATCAAACGGAGTCCAAATGGAATGAAACCTTTGGGAGCGATCTTTTTGGAACAAATGCCCACCAGGAGACTTGGAGTGGATGTCAAGAAACAAACGAGGCAGCCACGAGGGTGCCCGGCGCGCCCCCTGGGGGTGGGCGCGTCCCCCACCCTCGTGGGCCCCTCGAGCGTCAACCGACCTACCTCCTTCGCCTATATATACTCCCGTACCTTGAAAACATCGGGGAGCACCACAAAACCTAATTCCACTGCCGCAACCTTCTGTATCCGCGAGATCTACCATCTTGGAGCCTTCGCCGGCGCTCCACCGGAGGGGGAATCGACCACGGAGGGCCTCTACATCATCTCCAAGGCCTCTCCGATGAGTTGTGAGTAGTTTACCGTAGACCTTCGGGTCCATAGTTATTATCTAGATGGCTTCTTCTCTCTCTTTGAATCTCAATACAAAGTTCTCCTCGATCTTCTTGGAGATCTATTCGATGTAACTCTTTTTGCGGTGTGTTTGTCAAGATCCGATGAATTGTGGGTTTAGGATCAAGTTTATCTATGAGAAATATTTGAATCTCCTCTGAATTATTTTATGTGTGATTAAGTTATCTTTGCAAGTCTCTTAGAATTATCAGTTTGGTTTGGCCTACTAGATTGATCTTTCTTGCAATGGGAGGAGTGCTTAGCTTTGGGTTCAATCTTGCGGTGTCCTTTCCAAGTGACAGCAGGGGCAGCAAGGCACGTGTTGTATTGTTGCCACCGAGGATAAAAAGATGGGTTTTATATCATATTGCATGAGTTTATCCCTCTACATCATGTCATCTTTCTTAATGTGTTACTCTCTTCTTTATGAACTTAATACTCTAGATGCAGGTAGGAGTCGGTCGATGTGTGGAGTAATAGTAGTAGATGTAGAATCGTTTCGATCTACTTGTCACGGACGTGATGCCTATATACATGATCATGCCTAGATAATCTCATAACTATGCACTTTTCTATCAATTGCTCGACAGTAATTTGTTCACCCACCGTAATACTTATGCTATCTTGAGAGAAGCCACTAGTGAAACCTATGGCCCCCGGGTCTATCTTTTATCATATAAGTTTTCCATTTACTTTTATTTGCATCTTTTACTTTCCAATCTATATCATAAAAATACCAAAAATATTTATCTTATCTTATTATCTCTATCAGATCTCACTTTTGCAAGTTACCGTGAAGGGATTGACAACCCCTTTATTGCATTGGTTGCGAGGTTCTTGTTTGTTTGTGTAGGTGCGTGGGACTTTTGAGGAGCCTCCTACTGGATTGATACCTTGGTTCTCAAAAACTGAGGGAAATACTTACGCTACTCTGCGGCATCACCCATTCCTCTTCAAGGAAAACCAACGCAGTGCTCAAGAGGTAGCATACGTCTCCAACGTATCTATAATTTTTGATTGTTCTATGCTATTATATTACCCGTTTTGGATGTTTATGGGCTTTACTAAGCACTTTTATATTATTTTTGGGACTAACCTATTAACCGGAGGCCCAGTCCAAATTGCTGTTTTTTTTGCCTATTTCATTGTTTCGTAGAAAAGGAATATCAAATGGAGTCCAAACGGAATGAAACCTTCGGGAGAGTTATTTTTGGAACGAAAGCAATCCAGGAGACTTAGAGTAGACGTCAGGGAAGCAAAGAGGTGGCCACGAGGGTCCAGGGCGCGCCCTACCCCCCTGGGCGCGCCCCCACCCTCGTGGCTCCCCTGACCGACTTCTTTTGCCTATATATATCCATATACCCCGAAAACAGCCAGGAGCACCATAGATCGGGAGTTCCGCCGCCACAAGCCTCTGTAGCCACCAAAAACCAATCGGGACCCTGTTCCGGCACCCTGCCGGAGGGGGGATCCCTCACCGGTGGCCATCTTCACTACAAAAAAATACACTTCCGTGATGATACGTGTTTGCCACAGTAGGTCGCATTTTCTTTCATGCATGTACATCCATGACGATTTTATGATAGAATCAAGATAGTCATACCTGCGTTGCCGTAGAAGTGTTCCATGACATTACCAAAATTATCATCACGGAAGTGTCCACTTCCCTGACGATAAATCGCGCGTCACAGAAGTGCTTTTGTCAAGGGTGACCGACACGTGGAATCCACCATAACGGAACACCGTTAAGCTATCAGGTCCGGTTTTGGATCCGATAACCCATTAACAGCCCCGACCAATGGGGATTTTCCACGTGTAAAATCATCATTGGCTAGAGGAAACACGTGTCGGCTCACCGTTGGGACAGATGTCATCCACTCATTGGACCCAAGGCGCCTATGATACGTCGACACATGGCACGGCCCAACAGAGGCCCATTCCTGTGAAAAGGCCAGCCCGTTTGACTTGGTCAAAAGGTGGCGGGCCGGCCCACGGAAAGCCTGTTAACGGCCTGTCCGCATATAGCCCATTTACAACCCGCTAACCCAGGGCCCGTTACGCCCTATCCGAATTAGGCCCAGTAGCATCACCTAGGCCGTCCAATATGATTCCAGCCAGTTTTAACTTCCGGCCCATGTGTGGACCATGACTTCTTTCGGCCCATATGAGGCCCTTTGTAACTCTTGGCCCATTAACGGCCCGTGGTGAAACTGGCCCGTAATGAACAGTGTATCACTTTATACCCATGAACGACCCATTATTCCACTGGGCCGTTTCCAGCCCAAGTTATCTTTCGGCCTTCTCAGGGCCCATTTATTCTTGGGCTCATTTGCAGCATTCGGTTACTTACGGCCCGTTACTGTCATTTTCTGCTTGTGGGCCAAATTCAGCCCGTCGTTACAGTCGGCCCGTTTGTGGACCGTTAATACGTTGGGCCGTTTTCATGTAAAAAAAAACCCGTTGGGCTGTTTTCATACAGTTATCAAATACGGCCTATTAACGACCCGTTATGGTCCACGAATAGTATGGCCCATGATTGGTGAAATGATGATATGCCCCATAGAAGGCCCATGGATCCTACGGCCCGTAGAAGGCCCATGGACCCTACGGCCCGTAGAAGGCCCATGGACCCTACGGCCCGTAGAAGGCCCATGGATCCTACGGCCCGTACAGAAGGCCAATGGATCCTACGCCCGTAGAAGGCCCATGGATCATACGGCCCGCAGGAGGCCCATGGTTACAACAGTCCGTGTGCTGCCATGATTATTTTGGCCTAGTTACCAAAGATAGGCTATTGTGGCCACTAGAAAAACACAGAAAAAGAACTGCAGTGACTACAAGCAAATAACTAAACAAGACAATGGGGAAATAAATAAGCAAGCAATTAACGCTAGCCTATTACCGCTATTACACATATTACATCCACTGGGCATCAAAGTTCGCCACCAGTGCAAATATAGGGAACAAAGCAGCATATTACATACACTGGCCGTCAAAATTGGCCACCAGTGCAAATAAACGCGGCAGCAAAACAAGAGCATAACTGAAAGAACTTCAGAAGAGCTCAAGAAACATTATCCTGGGTATCCACCATGCTGGCAATAAGCTTAGCAAGCTTATTAGCTTTGTCCTGTTTGGTGCTAAAATCCTGCAACGCTTGCTGTTACACCAGAAAGTATGCATCTGAATGCTCCAGGGACTTCCGCAGTCCTTCCGCTTCTTGTCGCAGCACAGCTGATCGATGTCTTTCAGCTTGTAGTTGAGACTCAAGAAACTGAATTGATTCAGACAGTGTGTTTGAATAGCTTGTGCAAGCGGTAGTGGCCAGTAACTCGAACACTAAACCAAGACAGGACTTTGGGGTTATCTCACTGTCTTCAAGATGGTCTTCCTTAGCTGTTTTATCAGCTTTATTGGAGACCAACAAGGATGTGTCACTATCCTGAACCTTATCTGCATTACTTCCTTTACCATTGCTTAATAAGGCACTCTTCCCCAATATTCTGTCAGCATTCTAAAAGAAGAAACAAGCAGACACATAACAGGTTTAGCATGTACTAGTATATGAAACTCATTTCGGTGAACCAGTTCATTAGTAAGGTGGACAGGATTAAACTACCGATTCTTCTATTGCCAAGTACTAGTACATAATAAAAGCATCAAACAAACATATATCTATGTCCTATGGTCACTGCATTGTCTTGCCAAATCAAAATAGAGACACGGTTCAAATCATATCAGTTCAAGACAAGGCAGCAGTGAAAGAATACAAAGCGCGGGAAACTACACGGCACAACAAGATTTCAGATGGGTACCACGGGTCTACATGTACAACAACACTATTGGCTCTGTTGTGATGCTAGTAATATGCATGATATGAGAAGTCAACTGTATACACAATTGAAATTGAAATCAACAAAGCTATTGATAAGAGCAAACCTGTTAAAGAAACATGCGTGAACATACCTGCTGTGACATTGGAGTTTCGATTGGATCCTTCAATTTAAAAATAAGTTTGTATGAGTAAATACAGTGATACAAGAGCAAAGCAGTATGCACGATAGCAATCATAGTTAAAAAAGGCGCGCCTAGGCTCTAGGCGTTGGCAAAACGCATTGCGCATAACTATGCTTAATCTGTGCATAACTGTGCATAAGCATGCGCTTTGGTCAGTAAAGCGCAAGGCGGTGGCGAAACGCACAATTAACGCCTAGCGCTTTTTTTGACTATGATAGCAATGGAATCTTAAATTAGAACAGTTGTTCTTCAGGTTTAGGCACTTGTTCTACATGAACAGAGTACAGTAAGATGCAAGAATATAGTACTTAAAAATAGAAAATGAGCTCATAGACCTTACCACATTCTTGGTTCGGGACTAGTACAAAACAAGGCGTTCCCAGTCATCGTCCAGTAAATGTCTCTTAGGAGAACGTAAGGGAATTTGATGAGTTTCTTTGCCGGTGAAGTACGTTTTCTTCAGGTAATTCCGATATTGCCACCAAGCATTCTTGAAGATAGCAGAGGTATTAGCACAGGTTACCTCATCATGAGTTTCCAAATCGGTCCTTCTCTCTAGAGAAAAATGGGAAAATTTGCTGTATTATAACCATCATGGAGGTAGGATGTATGGGACAAAGCAAAGTAATTGCCATGAATAACATTACTTACACATAACTCCTGGACAAACACCTGCAACTGGCATTTTCCTTCATCTTCAGTATAATATTTCCAAGATGGGAAGATACGCACATACGATTTAAGAACATCAAATGCGATAGCTGCTAAACTACGACTAGCTGGTTGTGCTTCCTCCACGGGAATAGGCGTACTAACTGGTTGAGTTGGGGTTCGCCGTGGTAGTACTGGCCCTTTGGGTACTGGAGGTGCCTTACTAACTGCTCTTGTTTGGGAGCTCTGTGGTGGAGATAGTGCTGTGTCAACAGGAACTGGGTTACTATCTGCTGGGGTTGGGGTTAGATTGGGTGAAGCTGGTTCTCTGTCCATCGCAGTAGGGGTACAATCTGTGAGATAATTTGATCCCATTACGACGAGCAATTATGCACAGGACCAAAACCAATCAAGAAAAGGTACGGCATACAGGGAATAACATTGCACATCCAGCATATATTACAGGAAATTACATCCACTGGGCAATCAAAGATTGATGCCAGTGCAAATAAATGAGCAGAACCTAACCATCTACAACATCACAATGTGCAACCTCAGCACAGATGACGCCCATAAGCATGTGGGCAAGTTCTTGCTGCTTTGCTACACTATCTCTTAAAACATTGATCAGTTGTTGTGTCGCACGACTCTGCACCTTTGATTCATCCACCATTTCCATCATTGCTTCAGCCATTAATTGGTTCACAAACATACATTTATTCCGTTGCATTCGAGACAGAGGATACTAAACAGATTCAGATGGCGATTTTGGCAGGCTTGTATTATTGATAGTGGAGAGTGTCTCGACCACTGCATCATAACATAGAATAGGACGGGAACCAAACAGATTAATCATGAGTTATTGCCATATTACCTGGCCTAGATTTACTGGAAAGAAACAATGGGGTTGCCTTGCTGTTTTCAGAGTTTGTCTTCTTATCTTCAGCAGCCTGCACAAAATTAACACACTAGCATTGCTATCATTGGCCAAGTCAGATAATAGGAAAGCAACATTGACACAACAAACGTTTGGGCAACTAGCCTACACCAAATTAACACAATATGGCACAGCTATCATCAGCCAGGTAAGGTAATACGAAAGCAACATTGACACAATGAATGAATGGGCAACCAGAGAAGCACTACAATTCAGTAATGTGCGTGATATGAGATAGTACATTCATGCAGCTCGGTATGCAAAACTACCAGGCAGTTTTCCTTACAAAAATCAACATTGGCGCCTTTAACATTTTGCTACAACTAATTTTAGATCAGATAAAGGTTAGATTCACGCCGATTAACAAAATACATGCTGATGTAAAAATATAGTGATATACAACAGGTACTTACATCAGCATTGGAGCACAGAGAATTCCCGCAAGATATTTTCCTCGAATACGATCCCAACGGAGGAAGTCTTCTATCATTTAACCTTATTTTCTAAAAGAGAGATGGGTAAGAAACATGTAGAAAATATGATCAGAATGCTATAAAATTTCATGATGCGAGGATACGCACACGCTTCTTAGAATGGAGTTGACATTGTTTTGCTGGACTGGAGCGGACTAGTTCTTTGGCCACTAGAATCTGCTTATTATCAGTGGGAGTTCGGTTTCTCTGTGCTGGAGCAGTATCTATGAAAAATGGAGTTGGTTTATTATCTCCTAGCGTTTGGATCTTTTGCAAAGACCTGGTTTGTAACACTTCAGATTCTAACATAGCCGTCTTCCCCTTGCATGCCTTATATAGAAGAATGGTGATTAAGTTATAAAACATGCTACAGCAGAGATGGAATAGGTACTGAAGAATAGAAACGCATGACATATTGACATGTATTCCCTCCATCCGGAAATAAATGGATGGGTCTAGGCGTATTTCAGTTCTAGATACATCCAGTTTTATCCATTTCTGCGACATGTAATCCGGATGGAGGGAGTATGATGTAAGAGCTAGGGATAAGACAGAACAACACAGTAAAAAAATAGGAAGGCATGACATATTTACATGCATGATCAGCATGCTAAGCACATGGCATGGCAACAGAGTAGATACACTCCAGGACATTATATGCATGTTGTACCCATATCACAGGCCAAGTTAGAGCAAGGACCTTGTGGGGTGAAGAGGATTCATCATCTTTCTGCAAGTCTTCTGAAGAACTGCCTTTACATGTTCCATCATATTGGGTATCATTGACATCAAGTTTATTGGCCTTTACATTGCTCCATGAGGTTCTTGTGGATATATCAGTGTGTGCAATTATATCTGACATGCATGGAAGACAACTAGTAGTTAGATTTATGCAATGAGTGCCTGTAGGAGACGACATAAATAGTAGGACTGGGGTTAACTAGCAGCAATAGGTCTCATAAACTAAAGGGAGAACACAGATGAAAGCTACAGAATATGTATCGTTTGTACTCGAGATTAACTAGATGGCACACAAAAGTATTAAAGAACAACATAGGTAATACTAGAAGTGGTATAATACTATAATCACCAGCCTGTGGGATAGCATTGGCTGATGGATGATAACTATGGAACAGTGTTACCTAAAGAACAAGTATCTTAGCTGAACTATGTTGGGGAACGTAGTAATTTCAAAAAAATTCCTACGCACACGCAAGATCATGGTGATGCATAGCAACGAGAGGGGAGAGTGTTGTCCACGTACCCTCGTAGACCGACAGCGGAAGCGTTATCACAACGCGGTTGATGTAGTCGTACGTCTTCACGATCCGACCGATCAAGTACCGAACGTACGGCACCTCCGAGTTCTACACACGTTCAGCTCGATGACGTCCCTCGAACTCCGATCCAGCCGAGTGTTGAGGGAGAGTTTCGTCAGCACGACGGCGTGGTGACGATGATGATGTTCCACCGACGCAGGGCTTCGCCTAAGCTCCGCAACGGTATTATCGAGGTGTAATATGGTGGAGGGGGGCACCGCACACGGCTAAGAGATCTCAAGGATCAATTGTTGTGTCTCTGGGGTGCCCCCCTGCCCCCGTATATAAAGGAGCAAGGGAGGAGGAGGCCGGCCCTAGGAGGGGGCGCACCAAGTGTGGAGTCCTACTAGGACTCCCTAGTCCTAGTAGGATTCCACCTCCCATATGGAATAGGAAAAGAGGAAGGGAAAAAGAGAAGGAAGGAAGGGGGCGCCCCCCTTCCCTAGTCCAATTCGGACCAGACCAAGGGGAGGGGTGCGGCCACCCTTGAGGCCCTTTTTCTTCTTTCCCGTATGGCCCAATAAGGCCCAATACGTATTCCCGTAACTCTCCGGTACTCCGAAAAATACCCGAATCACTCGGAACCTTTCCGAAGTCCGAATATAGTCGTCCAATATATCGATCTTTACGTCTCGACCATTTCGAGACTCCTCGTCATGTCCCCGATCTCATCCGGGACTCCGAACTCCTTCGGTACATCAACATACATAAACTCATAATAAAACTGTCATCGTAACTTTAAGCGTGCGGACCCTACGGGTTCGAGAACTATGTAGACATGACCGAGACACGTCTCCGGTCAATAACCAATAGCGGGACCTGGATGCCCATATTGGCTCCCACATATTCTACGAAGATCTTTATCGGTCAGACCGCATAACAACATACGTTGTTCCCTTTGTCATCAGTATGTTACTTGCCCGAGATTCGATCGTCGGTATCTCGATACCTAGTTCAATCTCGTTACCGGCAAGTCTCTTTACTCGTTCCGTAACACATCATCCTGCAACTAACTCATTAGTCACAATGCTTGCAAGGCTTATAGTGATGTGCATTACCGAGTGGGCCCAGAGATACCTCTCCGACAATCGGAGTGACAAATCCTAATCTCGAAATACGCCAACCCAACAAGTACCTTTGGAGACACCTGTAGAGCACCTTTATAATCACCCATTTACGTTGTGACGTTTGGTAGCACACAAAGTGTTCCTCCGGTAAACGGGAGTTGCATAATCTCATAGTCAGAGGAACATGTATAAGTCATGAAGAAAGCAATAGCAACATACTAAACGATCGGGTGCTAAGCTAACGGAATGGGTCAAGTCAATCACGTCATTCTCCTAATGAGGTGATCTCGTTAATCAAATGACAACTTATGTCTATGGCTAGGAAACATAACCATCTTTGATTAACGAGCTAGTCAAGTAGAGGCATACTAGTGACACTCTGTTTGTCTATGTATTCACACATGTATTATGTTTCCGGTTAATACAATTCTAGCATGAATAATAAACATTTATCATGATATAAGGAAATAAATAATAACTTTATTATTGCCTCTAGGGCATATTTCCTTCAGTCTCCCACTTGCACTAGAGTCAATAATCTAGTTCACATCGCCATGTGATTTAACATGAATAGTTCACATCACCATGTGATTAACACCCATAGTTCACATCGTCATGTGACCATCACCCAAAGGGTTTACTAGAGTCAGTAATCTAGTTCACATTGCTATGTGATTAACACCCAAAGAGTACTAAGGTGTGATCATGTTTTGATTGTGAGATAATTTTAGTCAACGGGTCTGTCACATTCAGATCCGTAAGTATTTTGCAAATTTCTATGTCTACAATGCTCTGCATGGAGCTACTCTAGCTAATTGCTCCCACTTTCAATATGTATCTAGACCGAGACTTAGAGTCATCTAGATTAGTGTCAAAACTTGCATCGACGTAACCTTTTACGACGAGCCTTTTGTCACTTCCATAATCGAGAAACATATCCTTATTCCAGTAAGGATAATTTTGACCGCTGTCCAGTGATCTACTCCTAGATCACTATTGTACTCCCTTGCCAAAATCAGTGTAGGGTATACAATAGATCTGGTACACAGCATGGCATACTTTATAGAACCTATGGCCGAGGCATAGGGAATGACTTTCATTCTTTTTCTATCTTCTGCCGTGTTCGGGTTTTGAGTCTTACTCAATTTCACACCTTGTAACACAGGCAAGAAACTCTTTCTTTGACTGTTCCATTTTGAACCACTTCAAAATCTTGTTAAGGTATGTACTCATTGAAAAAACTTATCAAGCGTCTTGATCTATCTCTATAGATCTTGATGCTCAATATGTAAGCAGCTTCACCGAGGTCTTTCTTTGAAAAACTCCTTTATGCTTTGCAGAATAATTCTACATTATTTCCGATCAACAATATGTCACTTACATATACTTATCAGAAATGTTGTAGTGCTCCCACTCACTTTCTTGTAAATACAGGCTTCATCGCAAGTCTGTATAAAACTATATCCTTTGATCAACTTATCAAAGCGTATATTCCTACTCCGAGATGCTTGCACCAGTCCATAGATGGATCGCTGGAGCTTGCATATTTTGTTAGCACCTTTAGGATTGACAAAACCTTCTGGTTGCATCATATACAACTCTTCTTTAATAAATCCATTAAGGAATGCAGTTTTGTTTATCCATTTGCCAGATTTCATAAAATGCGACAATTGCTAACATGGTTCGGACAGACTTAAGCATCGCTGCGAGTGAGAAAATCTCATCGTAGTCAACACCTTGAACTTTGTCAAAAACCTTTTTCCGACAAGTCTAGCTTTGTAGATAGTAACACTACTATCAGCGTCCGTCTTCCTCTTGAAGATCCATTTATTTTCTATGGCTTGCCGATCATCGGGCAAGTCAACCAAAGTCCACACTTTGTTCTCATACATGGATCTCATCTCAGATTTCATGGCCTCAAGCCATTTTGCGGAATCTGGGCTCACCATCGCTTCTTCATAGTTCGTAGGTTTGTCATGGTCTAGTAACATAACCTCCAGAACAGGATTACCGTACCACTCTGGTGCGGATCTTACTCTGGTTGACCTACAAGGTTTAGTAACAACTTGATCTGAAGTTTCATGATCATCATCATTAACTTCCTCACTCATTGGTATAGACGTCACAGGAACTGTTTCTTGTGATGAACTACTTTCCAATAAGGGAGCAGGTACAGTTACCTCATCAAGTTCTACTTTCCTCCCACTCACTTCTTTCGAGAGAAACTCCTTCTCTAGAAAGGATCCATTCTTAGCAACGAATGTCTTGCCTTCGGATCTGTGATAGAAGGTGTACCCAACTGTCTCCTTTCGGTATCCTATGAAGACACATTTCTCCGATTTGGGTTTGAGCTTATCAGGATGAAAAAATTTCACATAAGCATCGCAACCCCAAACTTTAAGAAACGACAACTTTGGTTTCTTGCTAAACCTCAGTTCATAAGGTGTCGTCTCAACGGATTTTGATGGTGCCCTATTTAACGTGAATGCAGCTGTCTCTAATGCATAACCCCAAAACGATAGTGGTAAATTGGTAAGAGACATCATAGATTGCACTATATCCAATAAAGTACGGTTATGACGTTCGGACACACCATTATGCTGTGGTGTTCCAGGTGGCGTGAGTAGCGAAACTATTTCACATTGTTTTAACTGAAGGCCAAACTCGTAACTCAAATACTCTTCTCCACGATCAGATCGTAGAAACTTTATTTTCTTGTTACGATGATTTTCCGCTTCACTCTGAAATTATATGAACTTTTCAAATGTTTCAGACTTCTGTTTCATTAAGGAGATATACCCATATCTGCTCAAATCATCTGTGAAGGTCAGAAAATAATGGTACCTGCTACGAGCCTCAATATTCATCGGACCACATACATCTGTATGTATGATTTCCAACAAATCTGTTGCTCTCTCCATAGTTCCGGAGAACGGCGTTTTAGTCATCTTGCCCATGAGGCATGGTTCGCAAGCATCAAGTGATTCATAATCAAGTGATTCCAAAATCCCATCAGTATGGAGTTTCTTCATGCGCTTTACACCAATATGACCTAAACGGCAGTGCCACAAATAGTTGCACTATCATTATTAACTTTGCATCTTTTGGCTTCAATATTATGAATATGTGTATCACTACGATCGAGATCCAACAAACCATTTTCATTGGTGTGTATGACCATAGAAGGTTTTTATTCATGTAAACAGAACAACAATTGTTCTCTAACTTAGATGAATAACCGTATTGCAATAAACATGATCAAATCATATTCATGCTCAACGCAAACACCAAATAACACTTATTTAGTTTCAACACTAATCCCGAAAGTACAGGGAGTGTGCGATGATGATCATATCAATCTTGGAACTACTTCCAACACACATCGTCACCTCGCCTTTTACTAATCTCTGTTTATTCTGCAACTCCCGTTTTCGAGTTACTACTCTTTAGCAACTGAACCAGTATCAATTACCGAGGGGTTGCTATAAACACTAGTAAAGTACACATCAATAATCTGTATATCAAATATACCTTTGTTCACTTTTACTAGTCTCTGTTTATTCTGCAACTCCCGTTTCGAGTTACTACTCTTAGCAACTGAACCAGTATCAATTACCGAGGGATTGCTATAAACACTAGTAAAGTACACATCAATAATCTGTATATCAAATATACCTTTGTTCACTTTGCCATCCTTCTTATCCACCAAATAGTTGGGGTAGTTCCGCTTCTAGTGACCAGTCCCTTTGCAGTAGAAGCACTTAGTCTCAGGCTTAGGACCAGACTTAGGCTTCTTCACTTGAGCAGCAACTTGCTTGCCATTCTTTTTGAAGTTCCCCTTTTTCCTTTTGCCCTTTTCTTGAAACTAGCGGTCTCGTCAACCATCAACACTTGAAGTGGTCTCGTCAACCATCAACACTTGATGTTTTTCTTGATTTCTACCTTCATCGATTTCAGCATCACGAAGAGCTCGGGAATTACTTTCGTCATCCCTTGCATACCATAGTTCATCACGAAGTTCTACTAACTTGGTGATGGTGACTAGAGAATTCTGTCAATCACTATTTTATCTGGAAGATAAACTCCCACTTGATTCAAGCGATTGTAGTACCCAGACAATCTGAGCACATGCTCAGTAGTTGAGCGATTCTCCTCCATCTTTTTGCTATAGAACTTGTTGGAGATTTCATATCTCTCAACTTGGGTATTTGCTTGAAATATTAACTTCAACTCCTGGAACATCTCATATGGTCCATGACGTTCAAAATGTTTTTGAAGTCTCGATTCTAAGCCGTTAAGCATGGTGCACTAAACTATCAAGTAGTCATCATATTGAGCTAGCCAAACGTTCATAACGTCTGCATCTGCTCTTGCAATAGGTCTGTCACCTAGCGGTGCATCAAGGACATAATTTTTCTGTGCAGCAATGAGGATAATCCTCATATCATGGATCCAATCCGCATCTTTGCTACTAACATCTTTCAACATAATTTTTCTCTAGGAACAAAAGATAAACACAGGGAAGCAACAACGCGAGCTATTGATCTACAACATAATTTGCAAAATACTATCAGGACTAAGATCATCATAAATTTAAGTTTAATTAATCATATTACTTAAGAACTCCCACTTAGATAGACATCTCTCTAATCATCTAAGTGATTACGTGATCCAAAGCAACTAAACCATGTCCGATTAACACGTGAGATGGAGTAGTTTCAATGGTGAACATCACTATGTTGATCATATCTACTATATGATTCACGCTCGACCTTTCGGTCTCCGTGTTCCGAGGCCATATCTGTATATGCTAGGCTCGTCAAGTTTAACCTGAGTATTCCGCGTGTGCAACTGTTTTGCACCCGTTGTATTTGAACGTAGAGCCTATCACACCCGATTAACACGTGGTGTCTCAGCACGAAGAACTTTTGCAACGGTGCATACTTAGGGAGAACACTTTTATCTTGAAATTTTAGTGAGAGCTCATCTTATAATGCTACCGTCAATCAAAGAAAGATAAGATGCATAAAGGATTAACATCACATGCAATCAATATAAGTGATATGATATGGCCATCATCATCTTGTGCTTGTGATCTCCATCTCCGAAGCACCGTGCTTGTGATCTCCATCTTCGAAGCACCGTCATGATCACCATCGTCACCGGCGCGACACCTTGATCTCCATCGTAGCATCGTTGTCGTCTCGCCAACTTATTGCTTTTACGACTATCGCTACCGCTTAGTGATAAAGTAAAACTATTACATGGCGAATGCATCTCATACAATAAAGCGACAACCATATGGCTCCTGCCAGTTGCCGATAACTCGATTACAAAACATGATCATCTCATACAACACATTATATCACATCATGTCTTGACCATATCACATCACAACATGCCCTACAAAAACAAGTTAGACGTCCTCTACTTTGTTGTTGCAAGTTTTACGTGGCTGCTACGGGCTTAGCAAGAACCGTTCTTACCTACGCATCAAAACCACAACGATAGTTTGTCAAGTTGGTGCTGTTTTAACATAGAATAGGACGGGAACCAAACAGATTAATCATGAGTTATTGCCATATTACCTGGCCTAGATTTACTGGAAAGAAACAATGGGGTTGCCTTGCTGTTTTCAGAGTTTGTCTTCTTATCTTCAGCAGCCTGCACAAAATTAACACACTAGCATTGCTATCATTGGCCAAGTCAGATAATAGGAAAGCAACATTGACACAACAAACGTTTGGGCAACTAGCCTACACCAAATTAACACAATATGGCACAGCTATCATCAGCCAGGTAAGGTAATACGAAAGCAACATTGACACAATGAATGAATGGGCAACCAGAGAAGCACTACAATTCAGTAATGTGCGTGATATGAGATAGTACATTCATGCAGCTCAGTATGCAAAACTACCAGGCAGTTTTCCTTACAAAAATCAACATTGGCGCCTTTAACATTTTGCTACAACTAATTTTAGATCAGATAAAGGTTAGATTCACGCCGATTAACAAAATACATGCTGATGTAAAAATATAGTGATATACAACAGGTACTTACATCAGCATTGGAGCACAGAGAATTCCCGCAAGATATTTTCCTCGAATACGATCCCAATGGAGGAAGTCTTCTATCATTTAACCTTATTTTCTAAAAGAGAGATGGGTAAGAAACATGTAGAAAATATGATCAGAATGCTATAAAATTTCATGATGCGAGGATACGCACACGCTTCTTAGAATGGAGTTGACATTGTTTTGCTGGACTGGAGCGGACTAGTTCTTTGGCCACTAGAATCTGCTTATTATCAGTGGGAGTTCGGTTTCTCTGTGCTGGAGCAGTATCTATGAAAAATGGAGTTGGTTTATTATCTCCTAGCGTTTGGATCTTTTGCAAAGACCTGGTTTGTAACACTTCAGATTCTAACATAGCCGTCTTCCCCTTGCATGCCTTATATAGAAGAATGGTGATTAAGTTATAAAACATGCTACAGCAGAGATGGAATAGGTACTGAAGAATAGAAAGGCATGACATATTGACATGTATTCCCTCCATCCGGAAATAAATGGATGGGTCTAGGCGTATTTCAGTTCTAGATACATCCAGTTTTATCCATTTCTGCGACATGTAATCCGGATGGAGGGAGTATGATGTAAGAGCTAGGGATAAGACAGGACAACACAGTAAAAAAAATAGGAAGGCATGACATATTTACATGCATGATCAGCATGCTAAGCACATGGCATGGCAACAGAGTAGATACACTCCAGGACATTATATGCATGTTGTACCCATATCACAGGCCAAGTTAGAGCAAGGACCTTGTGGGGTGAAGAGGATTCATCATCTTTCTGCAAGTCTTCTGAAGAACTGCCTTTACATGTTCCATCATATTGGGTATCATTGACATCAAGTTTATTGGCCTTTACATTGCTCCGTGAGGTTCTTGTGGATATATCAGTGTGTGCAATTATATCTGACATGCATGGAAGACAACTAGTAGTTAGATTTATGCAATGAGTGCCTGTAGGAGACGACATAAATAGTAGGACTGGGGTTAACTAGCAGCAACAGGTCTCATAAACTAAAGGGAGAACACAGATGAAAGCTACAGAATATGTATCGTTTGTACTCGAGATTAACTAGATGGCACACAAAAGTATTAAAGAACAACATAGGTAATACTAGAAGTGGTATAATACTATAATCACCAGCCTGTGGGATAGCATTGGCTGATGGATGATAACTATGGAACAGTGTTACCTAAAGAACAAGTATCTTAGCTGAACTATGTTGGGGAACGTAGTAATTTCAAAAAAATTCCGACGCACACGCAAGATCATGGTGATGCATAGCAACGAGAGGGGAGAGTGTTGTCCACGTACCCTCGTAGACCGACAGCGGAAGCGTTATCACAACGCGGTTGATGTAGTCGTACGTCTTCACGATCCGACCTTTCAAGTACCGAACGTACGGCACCTCCGAGTTCTACACACGTTCAGCTCGATGACGTCCCTCGAACTCCGATCCAGCCGAGTGTTGAGGGAGAGTTTCGACAGCATGACGGCGTGGTGACGATAATGATGTTCCACCGACGCAGGGCTTCGCCTAAGCTCCGCAACGGTATTATCGAGGTGTAATATGGTGGAGGGGGGCACCGCACACGGCTAAGAGATCTCAAGGATCAATTGTTGTGTCTCTGGGGTGCCCCCCTGCCCCCGTATATAACAGAGCAAGGGAGGAGGAGGCCGGCCCTAGGAGGGGGCGCACCAAGTGTGGAGTCCTACTAGGACTCCCTAGTCCTAGTAGGATTCCACCTCCCATATGGAATAGGAAAAGAGGAAGGGAAAAAGAGAAGGAAGGAAGGGGGCGCCCCCCTTCCCTAGTCCAATTCGGACCAGACCAAGGGGAGGGGTGCGGCCACCCTTGAGGCCCTTTTTCTTCTTTCCCGTATGGCCCAATAAGGCCCAATACGTATTCCCGTAACTCTCCGGTACTCCGAAAAATACCCGAATCACTCGGAACCTTTCCGAAGTCCGAATGTAGTCATCCAATGTATCGATCTTTACGTCTCGACCATTTCGAGACTCCTCGTCATGTCCCCGATCTCATCCGGGACTCCGAACTCCTTCGGTACATCAACATACATAAACTCATAATAAAACTGTCATCGTAACTTTAAGCGTGCGGACCCTACGGGTTCGAGAACTATGTAGACATGACCGAGACACGTCTCCGGTCAATAACCAATAGCGGGACCTGGATGCCCATATTGGCTCCCACATATTCTACGAAGATCTTTATCGGTCAGACCGCATATAAACATACGTTGTTCCCTTTGTCATCAGTATGTTACTTGCCCGAGATTCGATCGTCGGTATCTCGATACCTAGTTCAATCTCGTTACCAGCAAGTCTCTTTACTCGTTCCGTAACACATCATCCTGCAACTAACTTATTCGTCACAATGCTTGCAAGGCTTATAGTGATGTGCATTACCGAGTGGGCCCAGAGATACCTCTCCGACAATCGGAGTGACAAATCCTAATCTCGAAATACGCCAACCCAACAAGTACCTTTGGAGACACCTGTAGAGCACCTTTATAATCACCCATTTACGTTGTGACGTTTGGTAGCACACAGAGTGTTCCTCCGGTAAACGGGAGTTGCATAATCTCATAGTCAGAGGAACATGTATAAGTCATGAAGAAAGCAATAGCAACATACTAAACGATCGGGTGCTAAGCTAACGGAATGGGTCAAGTCAATCACGTCATTCTCCTAATGAGGTGATCTCGTTAATCAAATGACAACTTATGTCTATGGCTAGGAAACATAACCATCTTTGATTAACGAGCTAGTCAAGTAGAGGCATACTAGTGACACTCTGTTTGTCTATGTATTCACACATGTATTATGTTTCCGGTTAATACAATTCTAGCATGAATAATAAACATTTATCATGATATAAGGAAATAAATAATAACTTTATTATTGCCTCTAGGGCATATTTCCTTCAAACTATGGAACATCGTTAACTCCTGAACAAGACCCGTAAGAGATCAGCATGAATATACAGTGAAATGTGATGATCTATTTTCCATGCTTAGATGAATAACAAAGCCATAAATGTTGCACACAAGTAAGATGAGGGTACAACCTATCTGGCTGCCATCCATAGGAGTGAGCATCATGTGCTGACTTGTCGATGGCCCTGCAGTTGTTGTGGCTGTCCATGTCGGGCACGCGCATTCGATGCAGGGAACTGTTGAGTGGGGACTATAGCTCCCTTCTGGTGTATGCTTCCCTTGTTGGAGCAGCTGGGGTGAGTTAGAAGACGGTGTGTCTGAAGATGCAGATAACGCATAATGTTAAGAACGACATGTCTCTTTGATCTGAAGAAATACACTAAGAGATCCACAGCAAGGTACGAGAGTGGTCACACGTCTGTTGACTGAAGACTAAATTGGGGTCACATGATTTTATTTTATTTTGGTACTGTCCGATCTACGCCGGATGGCTTGATGGCCGTCTTGTGCCTCCCGGCTGACACTGTTCGAAATCTTCCCCGAAGAGCCAGCGACCAACGGCAGAGCAGCCTGCCTCCGCCGTCCGTGGCCCCGGCCAAATCCCGCTCCCCGCCCCACCGCACTGCCGTGGTTGCCGCCCCCGGGCCAATCCACAAAGACTCCCCGTCATCCAGATCCGGCGGCGGCAGTACCTTCAACCCATGCAACTCTAAAAGATTGCCATCTAAGCGCTACTTCCGCGGCGAACTTGCGGCCCCGCACCCTTATGTTAGACACCAGCCAACCGGTAGCCTAGGAGCTCCGCCGCCTCGAGGGGTGCTGCTTCCCATTGGGAATCGATTGGCCTAGAATAAAAATTCAGACAACAGACGCCTAAATAAAGTGATTTGAGATGAGGGTGCGACCTATCTGGCGGCATGGTGAAGTATGCAGGTCCAGCTGTCGAGTTGGTGAGGCCGGCGCGGTTGCGGTGGCGACCGGTGGCAAGTAAAGAGCGATGTCGCGACGGTCGACGGCTACGGGGAAGAAGCGCCAGGACTCTGGACGGATCCGAAATTGGAGCCGCTCCGGCGCCGTGAACAACGGCGGGGGTGAATCGGCTCCGGTACGGTTCACGCGGCCGTCGTCGAGGCAGCACCAGCAGCACGGAGTAAGAGGCGCATGGCCCAATGCACGACGGCAAATGGACAGCGTCTCCGGCATTAGGGAGGAGGGCGGCTGTGAAATTGGTGCGGTGGGGGCTGAGGTTTCGCGGCTCGGGAGAAGGGAGCTTCCCGGGGAGAAGGTGATTTGGCACCCACGAGGTATGAATGGGGGCGGGCGGGGGGGGTGCGGGGGGAATTGGGAGGGGAGTGGAACCATGTCTTACGGACGCATTTGTCTGAAATGTGAGGGGGAGTTACAGTTCTACCCTTGCCTATAGGCTTCTCGGCTTGGTTCTGTGTACTGAGGGTCGGGGATAGTAGAGTAACTTTGCTTCTCCCCAAATAGTGGGCGGGAGCGATTTCGGGCGAGGAGGGCGTGTTTTGAACTATAGTGGGCGCGAGCGATTTCGGGCGAGGAGAGCGTGTTTTGAAATAGTGGGCGCGAGCCATTTCGGGCGAGGTGAGCGTGTTTTGCCGACCATGGTTTATGAATTATTCGGCACATGTCATTTCGGCCGAGGAGAAGGCGCGCTTGGATGAAGTTACGAACCTACCCTCAATGTACAACGGGCCAATTGATGTGTGTCCCACATAGGACGGTAATTTCGCGTCCCCCATTTATTTGCTCGGGTGAATTCCAGCAAGCAGAGAGGATGTTTAACGGTTCGTTCAAATTTTGGGAGAACGAGCATCCACGTCTACCTTACCAAGTCGATTCGGATCAAATTTTGAAATATTAGCTTGCCACTTCTTTTTTAGATAGAGAGATGATGCTCGGGAGTAATGTGTTTTTACATGCTCGTTGCTAGCGATTTACTATATGACAAATAGTTGACCCACTCGAAAACACGAATCAAACCCAAAATGAAATATCTCGATTCAATGAAATAGCTCGTTCAGTAGGTCAAAATAGTGAACTAAATCCAAAATTGAACACCTCAATCGAGTAGCATGTTGTACAGTATTATAGTACTCCATGAACATGTTGAATGTCAAATTAATGAACTTGTTTGATATACGCATATATCCGTTCATGTGTGGATTGCAGACAACATGTTCTCCAATTTAAATATTTGAATGCAAGTTTATATCGAAACATGGTTTATATCAGTCTTTGATGCATAAAACGCGACCTCCCCCTCTCCCGGACTCCTGTTCTCTCTCTCTCTCTCTCTCTCTCTCTCTCTCTCTCTCTCGAACAATCTTCAATTCTGTCGCACGCATCCGACACAAAAACCTTGTTGGTCCCTCTCCCTTTCTCTCCATCTCTCTCTCTCTCTCTTTGTGTGTGTGTGGGGGGGGGGTCTTTCTAGTTCGCATGCATATATACACCATCTATAGGTCTCTCTCGCACACTATGTATGATACTCTAGCTAGTCCAAGCTAGATATCTTGGGTGCACTCATCGTACGCACACAAATTCCTTGGCTCTTTGCCCGTAACTCTCTCATGCACCACTTTGTCATCTCAGAGCTCTCCCCCCCCCTCTCAAACTCTCCATCCACCTGGGTCACACATACACATGCATATCTCACTCGCACTCGATAGGCCCATCTAAAACTCTATCTCTCTCCCTCGTTCTCTCTCCATCTCACACGCACACACACACACACACAATCTCATGCCTAGCTAGCCAAGTACGATGGTCTCTCACTCAATTGTAGGCACACGCAGTCCCCCCTATATGCATATGACTAGCTAATCTTAGTCTCCATCACAAACATGTGCATGGTCTATCTTGATTTGTCTCGAGGCATCTTTCTATCGCGCACGCACTCCCTCGATCTCCCACCCATATAGTCCCCTCACGATCTCGAGGGGATCTCTCTATCACAAACACACCCTCTCTCCCTCCCCATGCGTCCATGCCATCCATGTGTCCCTCTCGACCTTTGTTCCTCGTTGGCCAGACCTCTATTGGACATGTGCTACAGGGGTGTCTCTCTCCATTGCAAACAATCACACACTAGCTATCTTCGTGTATCTACTCGCCTTGCTTTTACATCTCGGAGATGCATGCGTGATATGTTCGCATAAGAAACGAAAAAACACACACTCTCTCTAATTTATCATTTGTTGTCACTTTCTCTTTCATACACATACTCTTTTTGCACACTTACTCATTCTCCTTCACACGCACTTGATATGTCTCGACTTAGGCACTCTCCTCGGTCCATAGCATATAAATTTATTGAAAAGTCAAACATCACAAAGTTTGACCATGTACGTGGAGAAAAACAATTACATCTAGTATGGCAAACATATACCATTAGATTCACCATGAGATGTAGTTTTGTATGATGTATCTTTGGTATTGTAGATATAAATAACATTTGCGTAAACCTGATCAAAGTTTCCAAAGTTTGACTTCTAAAAAATTTACATGCACTGCATTATCGAGCGGATGGAATATCTCTTTCCCCCTCTCAGCTATCTGACGCACCACTCAGCCTTATCGGGGCTCCTCAATCTCTCTCAAACTTTATTGGTCAGTTTGGTTCGTGACCTGACCCTCATGCCTTGATGGCCAGTACTGCCTGGTGTGGACGTGAGATGTAAAATATGTCTGCCTGGCCAGGCTTGTGTGCTGCTGAAGCGTTTGGTTCATGCCTGGGCCAGGCAAAGCATAAACGTCCCATCAATCAATCCATGCAGCAATTATTTAATGCTAATATCCATCCATGTTGTTCTTCGCCTTGTGGCCGCACGACCAGGCACGGCCAGGCGTTCGAAATCGGTCGCCTGGGCCAGGCTACTTGCAGTGTCTGGAGTCCAGCGAGGCTAATTAAAGTGCAAGGGAACCCAGGCCAGGCGGGCTTTCTTTTTCACAGGGTAGCAACCAAACAAGCGTGCATGAAATCCAGCCACAACCCCAGGCCAGGCAAAAGATGCTCAGGACGCAAGCCAAACTGACCTTATATCTCCTTGGTTCACACATACACATGCCTCGCTCGCGCTATACATATAGACCCATCCAACACTCTCCGCCCTTGTTCCCTCTCCATGTGACACACACCCCCCTAAGTACCATAATCCCTCACTCCATCATAGGCGCAAGCACTCCCCCCCACCCTCCTAAGTATGATTATCTCTTACTAGCCATCAGGAACACACGTATTGTCTCCTTCCATCCATACGTCTATCTCGATATCTCTCGGGGCATCTTCTATCGCGCACACACCTTGTCACTCGATCTCCCACCCATGTAGCCCCATCACGATCTCCAGGGGATCTCTCTATGACAAACATACACTCTCTCCTCCCCATGTCTGCATTTTCTCCATACGTCTCTCTCGACCTCTCTCCCTTGTTTGTCAGACCCCTCTTGGCCACGTGCTAGGGGTCTTGCTCTCTCGGTTCCAAACAACCACACACTATCTCCTCACCTTGCCTCCGTTGTCGAAGATGGATGTGTGATATGTTTGCATAAGACATGCACGCTTTTTCTCTACTTTTATCGTGTGTTGTCCATGTCTCTTTCACACACGCACACACACTTTTTTCACTCTCTCTCTCTCTCTCTAGTTAGGGACTCTGTCATGTCCATAAGCATATGGATGTTTTGAAAAGTCAAACCTTAGAAAAGTTTGACCAGGTATATGTGGAGAATAACATTTACATCTGGAACAATCATTAGATTCATCACAACATGTACTTACTTCATACTATCATTTATCTTTGGTATTGTAGATATAAGTAATTTCTTTATAAACTTGGTCAAAGTTTCAAAAGTTTGACTTAAAAAAATGTTGGAACTACATTATCGAACGGAGGGAGTAGCTCTTTCTCTCTCTCTCTCTGCTATCTCTCATAGGCCTCCCCTCTCACTCGAACTCTCTATACCGACGGATTATACGCTCACTGTGTCAGCATATAGCTCTGTATATTGTTTAGTTGACCGGTCAACCAATCCACATGCTGCCTTGATAGCTCATGTTCTGTATCTTCGTGTGCTGGCCCATGTGGCAGTGGGTGAAAATAAGTAAACCAGAGGCCCATCTGACACGCGCTGAAGTAAACAAAGTTGAAACCACTCGGGGTAGCACCCCGCACGCTAGTAAATTGAGGGCGCATTGAGGACACACTTCTTGCGCGCGAAGGACGCACTCGCGCACAATTCACCACTGCGCGGCGACATGCACAGAAGGACGCATTCGCGCACACCCAGCACACAACACACACTAGCACACGTTTACACCGGCGTCGCCGCCGGTTGAGATGGACGGCGAGGCAGCCAACAAGCGGAGGCGGCTCGAGCCAAAACCGCATCCGGCGAGCCTGGACTTCATCAGCAGCCTCCCCGACGACATGCTGCTCGTCATCATCGGCCTCCTCCCCAGCAAATCTTCCATGCGGACCGCCCTGCTCTCCCGGCGGTGGCGCCCCCTCTGGCGCTGTGTCCCCCTCAACCTCACCGTCGACAGCTGCCTCTGCGACGGGGATTGCAAACGCATGGCCGCAGTCTCCAAGATCCTTTCATCGCACCCTGGGCCAGCCAGATGCCTTGACATCCGCATGTTCAGTACCAACTGCAAGGTCCAACCCAAGTTTGACGAGTGGTTCTTATCCCCCGCCCTAGATCGGCTCGAGGAGCTCAGCTTTGAAGCTAGACGATGTCGCTCTCTGCCGCCGTCCGTGCTCCGCCTCACGCCAACGCTGCGCCGCGCCAACTTCAGCTCCTGCTATCTTCCCGAGATTAATGCCGCGCCCGCCCTTCTTCTCCCTCAACTCAAGCAGCTCGACCTCTTCGACGTTGTCATCTCGAAGAAGGCTATGGAGCACCTGCTCCGCAGCTGTACTGCGGTCGAGTACCTTCGTCTTGAGCAGATCCACGGGTTCGTTAGCCTCCGCATCGCCTCGGCGAATCTCCGATTGATTTATGTGTCTTGCTGGCCCCGCAACAAGACATCAATTGGGAAGAGATCACTCCAGTTGTTCCACATTATGGTCATTGAGAATGCGCCTTTCCTTGAGAGATTGCTTGTATCGGATCTAGAAGGTCCAACAAAAATCAGGGTCATTGACGCGCCGAAATTGACAGCGTTGGTGTACTCGTCTGCCAAATTCTCCGAACTCTTTATTGGATCCGTAATCGTTCAGGTACAGCACTCATCTTCTTCTCCGTCTACTTGAAATTCACATTTTTAAATTTCTTCTTGATGTATTTACGACGGTCTTCCAGAAAATGATTCCCACAAGCTTGACCCAGTCCATGCGCACAGTGAAGATCTTAGCACTAAAATCTATCGGCCCCAATCTGGATCAAGTTGTTGGATTCCTTACATGCTTTCCGTGCACGGAGAAGCTACTCATCGAGGTGAAACTTCTTTCCTATAAGTAAACGTTAATCAGAACGTAGCTCAATTTTTTCGTAATTTTCCCAAATTACGATGACAAGTCTAGTGTTCAAAACTGCATCTACGCACTGCACCGAAAGAAATGTTTTTAGTATTTTTTCTCACGTGATCACCTGCATCGTTTTTATGCTGTACTACTATAGTAGCCTAGGCTAGTCATAGTGGAAAGTAAGACTACTCCAGTAACTCTATGGTTACCCTAAGAGCAAGTACTACCTCCGTCCTGGTTTACTCTTCCAATTTTGTAGTATCCAAATTTGACCATAGATTTAACTGACAAAATGTTAATGCATGTCACTAAGAACTATATCGTTGGATTCGTATTTGAACATAAATTCAAATGGTGTAATTTTTAGTGACATGCATTGGCATTTTCTTAGGTAAATCTATGGTCAAAATTTTATACTAAATACGAGGTAGTATTCCCTCCGTCCCAAAATTCTTGTCTTACATTTGTTTAGATACGGATGTATCTAACACTAAAATGTAACTAGATACATCCGTATTTACACAAATTTAAGACAAGAATTTTGGGACGGAGGGAGTACAAAAGTGGGCTATGTAGGCCAAAACATGTGCCAAATTCACTTGTGATGCATTTGGCATCGATGCCCCTCCATTGCTCACCTGGTGCCCCAATCTGGATCACCTACTTTGCTGCGGTGCCAAATTAACTCATGCAATGAAAAAACACTGTGTGGGAGAGAGAGAGGACTGAGGCAATAAAAAAACACTTGTTTGGGAGAGTGAGAGGCTGGTGTAGTTGGTTTGATTGATTTGTTTATACATGTGGGTCTGTGTGCACAGCGGTGCCAACTCTCACATCGCGAGAGCGGTGCCAAAATCTTTTGATTTGACATCGATGCGTATTATGTGGCATACTTTTGCGAAATATGGCATCGGCCACATAGTGGAAGGCAACAAATGCCCAAGCTCTTCACATGCTCCTAGTTAAATGAGAGGAAACAGAAAGAGAGAGAGAGAGAGTGAAAAAATATCACTAGCCAGCCAACCCTATCGTATGAGCGAATGATATTGGTACCTCTTGATGACACGGCAATCTTATACAGCCAGCTGCTCTAATATGTTCTCTTCTTTTGCAGATAAAAAAGACCCGAAAGTGAAAAATGTGCTGCACTATAACAATCTCATCGAATGCCTTGATCTCCATCTTACAGAAATTGATTTGATCGACTACCGAGGCAGCACAACTGAGATTAAATTGGCCAGGTTCTTTGTTCTGGAGGCAAGTGTGCTCAAGGTAATGAGGTTTGGCGTTCTCTGGCGCAACAATGAATGGTGTGCTGATCACCGCAAGCGTCTAAGCCTAAATGACAAAGTCTCCGCAGAAGTTGAATTTGTGTTTGAAACATCAAGTGGCCAGAGACTCGAAAACTTATTTGCCCATTAGTGACTTGTCAGGGTGGTGGATTTTAGTTTATACGATAATGCTGCATCCACCTAAAGAAACGAAAGTTCTTACGTAAACTTCCTAGTAATTCCCTCTTCGTAGGTGCAGCATTACTCCTAACATTTGTACTATCAGTTTGAAACTTGTAATATTGCCGTGTCCTATTCCTGCGTTTTCAAAATCCTGCGAATCAAACAGGTCCTGAGTTGGTGATGATGTTGTGCCTCCCATCTTTCACCAATAGCCTTTGGATCTAGATCTGACGCATACAAATCAAGTTCTCCATTTTTGCAAAAAGATGACCGCACTGGTTCCCTATTTACAAACAACTCCTTGTCTCTCACAATCAGCCTTATCTCCTCCCCACCACATCTAGAAGGCCGTGGAAAAATCTGGCGCGATGGCCGCTGCCAGCGCCGTCCACCCCCAATCTTGGTGTTCCGTGCAATGCACGGGCATCTACGCACGGGAAATTATGTCGAACAGGGCTAGTTGTAAGCAGGCTAGCTCTACAGCCATGATGATAGTGACTGCAGACGATGAGGCTGACTATGGTATGCCGAACACGGCGCCTATACTCAGGTGTCATCTCCGGCGCAGGGTCTTGTCACTTCACTGTGAGGAGCAGCACATAATAATTTGACCAACGGGTAGTACAGTGCTAGTACTCCTACTACTACATTGGTAGTACTACTACTAGTACTAGTAGCACCACTGTCTGGATTTAGGAGTACTACCACGTCCATCTGGATTTTAGTATTTGACTAGCAATATCTAGTAATGCATGTCACAAAAATGTACTACTCCCTCTGTAAATAAATACATGGTTTTTTATTCCTACCGGCGAGAGAGCTTAATGTCTTTTTGCTAACTAGAGTACTAATAGGATTACATGCAATGAACTAAACACTGCATGTCATGTTTGGTAGTTATGTCACGAAATAAGAAACAAGGAGGGAGTTAATGCACCGTGCCTAAGTGTTTTGGGATTATTTGGTTTTCGTAAGGTGACTTACACAAGATTTTTGTTTACATGCATTAACATTTTATTAGTTAAATCAAAGGTCAAAACTTGGCACAAAATGCGAAGGGGACCAATAAACCAGTAAACATCAAACTTCTCTCGTTTGGCCCCAACTAGAGGTCCGGTGAGATGACTATACTGCACCGGCACGGAGGAGGACGCAGCTTCATTGACTTACGGCAACTGCCTTTGGGTGAATGACACATGGGCCCAAGGGGTGGCTGGCCCACCTATCATACAGCCAAAGGCAGGTGCAGTAGAGGGCCAAGGAGTAGTACGAAATCCTACGCACCTACGCACGCTAACCAAGGGCAAGAGTGATCACTCGAATCGCAAGATCAGTTGACTAGAAGCTAAGCTAGACCCATGGAGGCGATGAGTGCGAGCATCAGCCGGCTGTGCCAGATGGTCCACGACGCTGGCTTGCGGCCCGGCACCGAGGAACGTCTCCAGGTAGTATTGCTTGAGGTCGCCAAGGCGAAGGGCCGCTTGGACGACAGCTTCATCTCCTTGTTCGACGAGGCCCTCGTCGGTTTCCTCGACAAGTTCACCGTCGTCAAGAAGCTTGTGGACGACTTTGACATCCGCCTCCAGCCGACGCGCCCAGGCTCTGCGATGCCCGCCACCCTCAACGGCCACTATGGTGACAACCTCTTCGACGCACTGGTGGCCCTTCGACTGCCCGCCGTCGCGCCGGAGAATGTCCACCTCGAGGTCGCGCTCGCTGGTCAGCGCCTGGCGCAGCAAGACACAATCGACATAATCACCCACGTCTACGCGCAGATCGTCCATAAGGACTATACATGCAAGAGGAGGACGATAGGACGCTGGCCTTCTTGGACCGCAGGGCAACCTTGGACGGCATTGTTCATAAGCACGTTGAGCTCGCCGCCAACGCCGCTGCTCCTCACACGTCGGTTGGTGACCCGGCGCACTAGGGCGTGAGGATGTCGTTGATGGATCCGTATGTATTTTTATCTTTTTGTCAAATCCATGTAGTAGTATATGATACTACTAGTAATTATCTTACCTTTCGCATCAACTTCATAATTTTCGTACGTACTCCATGCATGAACGGCGCCAAAACCAAACTTCTCATTACTCTAGGCAAAATCGTTATTTTCTATCTATCGGTCGCGCCATGGAGCAGAACCAAATTTTACAAGTTACGAGTTCAAAAGGTAAAGCCTGCCGTGTTCGCGTCGCACCCCCACACGGTTGGTCCGGCACGCCGCTCAAGCGAGAATGCATGCGGTGTTGCATTTTCACTTACAAGTGGGACCGCAGTTGAGCAAACCGACTATCGGCAAACCCCCACCCCGCCCACCGCGCGATGGCTGAGAAAACAGGAGGGAGAAGAGATGGTTGTAGCACAGACTCCAAGAAAATTTGTGTCAGATGGGACTCGTGTGGGTGGCGTGTGCCGTACTGCTAGTGAATGCTAGTTATGACCCATGCCACCCCACTATATCGGGCCTATATCGAGGTACGTAGAACAAATTTCCTGCAGTCCGCGCTCAGCCCTCCTCTATCTCTCTTCTCAGCCAGCCAGCGGACGCGCGGAGCCCATCGTCTGTTTGCTCACATGCGGTCCCACATGTCAGTGAAAACGCAAGAGGACCCACTGAACCTGCACATCTTTCACCTCGACGTGCTGGTGATGAAAAACAAATCCAATAAAGATCTTCGGTGGCCGCTTTTGGTGTTACTCAAGAGTAGTAAGATTCTATTTACAGTTTAACCCAAGATGTCGGAGTAAATGGCCACGGGTAGCCTAACCGACTACCCATGGTTCTTCAAAAATTATCAGGCCGTTTGAGCCTTTGAGCATTCGAAGCATTGGGCCGACTTCTCCCGGCCGACTACCCCAGGAGCCGACTCGCTGGAGGCGACCCGGTCCCAGTAAACCTCCCCCAAGATAGCTGCGAGATGGCCGACTCCAGGAAGCTGGCGCCAAGAGGACCGACTTCCAAGAGCCGGCCATGAAGAACGCCAACTCCAAGAAGCCGGCCAAGACCGCACCCACCAAAACTGCACCCACATAACGGTGACAAGACGGGGCGTGGCCACAGTGCGGCCCACTACCCCCGAAACCTGAGGCAGGCGTGGCCACAGGATGCCGTACGGGTCAGCCACCTCCCGTCCGGCTTGGCACTGTAGCCATGCTGGCCTCAACGTTACCCACGACAGACACCAGTAAGGCCCGCGGGCGGCGGGCCCCTTTAGCCAGAGAGAGGCACGAAGGCGGCCCGGCCTCCTCCAGTCGGCCAGGGGCGTAGCCAGCCCCCAGAAGCCGGCTACCCCCCTCCCTCGTAACATGTGCCACATTAAGGAGACAAGACGAGGTAAGGTTACAGTGAGAGCCCCCGAGGCGGCACACTGTAGCCACGCTTACCTCGACAAAACCCTCGTCATCAGGGGCGAGGCTACAGTGAGCAGCCGCCGACAAGACCCCCAGGCAGTGGGGCCGGCCTGTCAACCAAGAGGCCGGCAGCCGGCGGGACCCACCCATCGGCGAGCCCCAATGGCCGGCGGAGAAGCCGGCGAGCGCAGACACTGACGACTGGGACCCACGCCCAGCCGGATTACAATTGTACCCCGGGGGGTAGGCCTATATAAACCCCCCGGGGCACCCATGCAAAGGGTTGGCTGCTTAGAGTTACACACACAACAAATAGAGAGGGAAGTAAGAGCTAGCCTTGCTCTTCTTCTCCCTTGAACCTGACAGCTCAAGGAGCATTTGTAGTTGCTCATTCTGATCTAGTGATCATGCGAAGACCCCGCAGAGCAGGACTAGGGGTGTTATCTCCACGGAGAGCCCCGAACCTGGGTAAGATTCGCCGGCGTGCATGTCTTCGCCTCATCCCGTTTCCAGGCACCGGCAACGTCTTACTGGCTCCCACAATGATAAGCCACCCGTTGGCATATGTCGCACCTACCACCCGACATTTGGCGCCCACCATGGGGCCAGGTGCACCGTCGTCCGGAGAACTGTTCTGGACGGGAACCCTTTTTCTCCCCCGCGAGCGCAGCCGGCCTGCTGCGCCCGATGGCGTTTGCCTCGACGCGCTGCAAGGCGTCGACGATGCCTGCAAGGCAAGCTGACTCGCCGATTTGCTCGGCGAGACTCGCATCTCCGACGAGCCCGCGTCCGACGCGGGCATGGACTACCCCGAGAGCCGCCTCATCAGCCTCCTCGACCAGCTTCACATCTCTAGCGAGCCTGCTGCAGACTTGGAGTCGGTCGGCTCCACCGACCCAATGCTCGTCGATTCCGACACGGCGTCACTCGACGCCTACCCCTCCGACGTGGTGGTCTTCGACAACCCTCTCCCTCGAGCCGACAGCGGCAGCAACGCTGTCACCGAAGTGTTGGTCATCAGCCACGTCGCCAACTCGGGCGAGAACGCCCACGACGCCCTGCGAGCGGCGATGCACGACCTATCTGTCCCCGTCCCGGCCGACGCCGACGCCGAGACCTTGGAGGCACGCCGCCTCGCCCTCATCGCAGAAGGCCAGAAGATAGACTCCATGAGACGCCTCACCGAGGCCCACCAGCGCAAAGTCAACCGCGCCGCCTTCGGCACGCCGCCGCATAGCGGGCCGAGCCGAGCCGGCTTCGTCCAGAAGCGCGGCACGGCTATCGCCAGCATGCTAGGGGCAGATCGCCCCGTCTACGCCACCCCGCTCGAGAATCTACGAGCCCGCGCTGATAGTCATCCCCCGCGCCGGGAGCACGCCGCGACGTCCCGCTCGCTGACTGCGAGCGGCGCCCGCCAGAGGAAAGACAAGGAGCCGGCTGCTAGCCGCAGCCGGACTCGTATCACCATCGAGCGCGACGCAGAAGGCCACCCCCGAGCGGTGGAGCGCCAAGGAAATCCGCCTCCTCCCCCGCCTCGAGGGGAGAGACGTCCCTCCCCGCCGCCTGTCATGCACCCGACTCTTGGTGGCCGACTAGGCCGCCGCGAAGGAGTCAGCGAGAACGACGCCCGCCATCGGATCGACCGCCCAGCTCGATCCCTGGCGCTAGAAGAAGAAGACGATGTCGGCCCGCCATGCTTTGGCCCCCGCATCCGCGATGAGCCCTCCCCCAAAGGGTTCTCGCTCCCCAGAGACACGCCCAAGTACAACGGCTCTGTGAAGCCGGAAGATTGGCTCATCGACTATTCTACTGCGGTCAGCATAGCCAACGGCAACAGACGCGTCGCCGTGAAATACGTCCCCCTCATGCTGCAAGGCACGCGCGCACCTGGCTCAACAGCCTCAAGCCCTACAGCATCAACAGCTGGCTGGACTTCATGGAAGTCTTCGTCCGCAACTTCACCAGCACGTACAAGCGGTCTCCCAAGCCTCGCCAGCTCTCCCTATGCGTCCAAGGGCCCAACGAGTCGACCCGCGATTACCTCACGCGGTGGGCCGAGCTCCGCAACTCCTGCGAGGGGGTGCACGAGGTTCAAGCCATCGAGTACTTCGCCGCCGGGTGCCGAGAGGGCACCCTCCTCAAGCACCGACTCCTCTGCGACGAGCCGGCTACCCTCGACGAACTGCTGATCATTGCGGACAAGTACGCCACGGCCGACTCCTCGATGAAGACCGAACTCCGAGTAGACGCCTCTGGGAAGGTGCTTGCTCCGGCTCCCAAGACGCCGGCTAGCGAGTCCAATCGGCGCCCCTACCAGAACGACCACAAGCGCAAGGCCCCTATGCCGCCCTCCACCAGTCGGCAAGTTGCCACAGTTGAAGATGAGCAACCCGAAGAATGGCCCGCTCCCAAGAAGAAGGTTGGCAGGCCGGCTTGGCAGCCGGCTTTCTCCTACGAGCAGACTCTCGACGCCCCCTGCAAGTTCCACAGCGGCGCGAAGTCGTCCAACCACATGACCCGAAAGTGCCACTGGCTCACGCGAATCTCCAAGGGCGAGGGGATGGTGCCGCCTCCGCCTCCCGGCCCGCCGCCTCCAGCCCCCCAGCAGCCGGCGGCTCGGCCGGCAGTCGGAGCCATTCAAGATGAGTTCCGTGAAGAGCACGCCGCCTACGTCGTCTTCACAAGCCAAGTCGAAGACAAGCGTAGTCGGTGCCGTCAGCATCAAGAGGTCAACGCAGTCGCCTCTAGCGCTCCCGAGTTCATGCACTGGTCCGAGAAGCCCATCAACTGGAGCCAGGCCGACCACCCAGAGGTGATGCCATCCCCTGGCTCCTATGCACTAGTCTTGGATGTCACCCTCGCGACGGAGAGGCGAGCTGCCCGATTCTCCCGCGTCCTGATTGATGGCGGAAGCAGTATCAATATACTGTACCGCGACACCATGGAGAAGCTGAACATCAAGGCGAAGCAGCTCATGCCAAGCCGGACCGTGTTCCATCGCATCGTCCCTGGCTTGTCTTGTTCCCCGATCGGCAAGATCAAGATGGATGTTCTCTTCGGAGACAAGGATCATTTTCGCCGAGAAGCGATCTGGTTTGAGGTAGTGGATCTGGAGAGCCCCTATCATGCTTTGCTTGGCCGACCTGCTCTGGCCAAGTTCATGGCTGTGCCCCACTACGCCTACCTGAAGATGAAGATGCCGAGCTCGAAGGGGATCATCGCTGTAGCCGGTGACTACAAGAAGTCCATCGAGTGCGCCATGGCCAGCAGTCGGCTGGCCGAGTCCCTCGTAGTGGCAGAAGAGAAGAATATGCTGGAGCGGGTTGTGGCCATGGCCGACAAGCAGCCGGCCCTGTCCCCCAACCCCAAAGATGGTGATGCACAGGGCTCCTTCCAGCCAGCCAAAGAGACGAAGAAGATACCTCTGGACCCGGAGAATCCAGAAAGGTTTGCTGTCATTGGGGCAAACCTGGACAGTAAATAGGAAGGCGAGCTCGTCGACTTCCTTCGTGAGAATCGAGACATTTTTGCATGGTCCCCAAAGGACATGCCAGGTGTCCCGAAGGATTTCGCCGAGCACAAATTGCACGTCCGAGCCGACGCGAAGCCGGTCAAGCGGCCCCTTCACCGACTGTCAGAAGAGAAGCGAAGAATCATAGGAGAAGAGATAGCCTAGCTCCTCGCCGCTGGCTTTATCATGGAAGTATTCTTTCCAGAGTGGCTTGCCAACCCAGTCTTGGTTTTGAAAAAGAATAACAAGTGGCGTATGTGTATAGACTACACCAGCCTCAACAAGGCCTGCCCCAAGGATCTGTTTGCTTTGCCACGGATTGACCAAGTGATAGACTCCACAGCCGGATGCGAGCTGTTGAGTTTTTTGGATGCCTACTCAGGGTACCATCAAATCAAGTTGGACCCAGCAGACCGACTGAAGACTGCCTTCATCACACCATTCGGAGCTTTCTGCTACCTGACTATGACATTCGGCCTAAGGAATGCCGGTGCCACTTTTCAGTGTTGCATGCAGAAATGCCTCCTCAAGCAACTCGGCAGAAATGCCCACGTCTATGTAGACGACATTGTGGTGAAGACAGAGAAGCGCGGCACTCTGCTGGAAGACCTCAAAGAAACATTCGCCAACTTGCGCCGATTCCAAATCAAGCTCAACCCCGAAAAATGCATGTTCGGAGTACCAGCCGGCCAGTTGCTAGGCTTTCTGGTCTCCGAACGCGGCATCGAGTGCAACCCTGTGAAGATCAAGGCCATCGAGAGGATGGAGATTCCCACCAAATTGCGAGATGTGCAGAAGTTCACCGGGTGCTTGGCCTCCCTAAACCGCTTTATCAGCCGGCTAGGAGAGAAGGCTCTCCCCCTGTACCGACTCATGAAGAAGTCCACTCACTTCGAGTGGAATGACCAAGCCGACCAAGCCTTCCATGAGCTGAAGAACATGCTGACCACTCCACCTGTCCTGGCGGCACCGACTGAGAAGGAGCCCATGCTCCTCTACATTGCCGCGACTAGCCGAGTGGTCAGTACAGTTGTCGTGGACCAGCGCCCGGAAGAAGGCCGAGCCCAGCTAGTCCAGAGGCCGGTGTATTATCTAAGCAAAGTACTATCCAGCTCAAAGCAAAACTACCCGCACTACTAGAAGATGTGCTATGGGGTGTACTTCGCCGCCAAGAAGCTGAAGCCCTACTTCCAAGAGCATCCCATCACGGTCGTGTGCACCGCCCCGCTTGCCGAGATCATAGGCAGCCGGGATGCATCCGGCCGGGTGGCTAAGTGGGCCATTGCATTGGCGCCATACACAATCTTCTACCAACCCCGCACCGCCATCAAGTCCCAAGCATTGGCCGACTTCCTCGTCGACTGGGCCGAGACCCAGTACCTACCGCCGGCTCCCGACTCTACCCATTGGTGGATGCACTTTGACGGGTCCAAGATGCGCACCGGCTTGGGAGCCGGCATCGTCCTCACCTCTCCCAAAGGCGACAAACTCAGATACACGATGAAGATACACTTCGCCGCCTCCAACAACGTGGCCGAGTACGAGGCGCTCATACATGAGCTCCGGCTAGCCAAAGAGCTCGGCATACGCCAGATCCTGTGTTATGGCAACTCAGACTTGGTGGTCCAGCAGTCGTCTGGCGACTGGGACGCCAAGGATGCAAACATGGCGAGCTATCGATTCCTCGTCCAGCAGATCAGTGGGTACTTCGAGGGGTGCGAGTTCCTTCACGTACCAAGGGCCGACAACGACCAAGCAGATGCCCTGGCACGGATCGGCTCCACCCGACAGGCTATACCAACCGGCGTCTCCCTCCAGCGCCTCCTCAAGCCGTCCATCAAGCCGTCTCCAGAGTCGGACTCTATCTTCGTACCGCCTGTCCCCGATGCAGCCGGATCCGACTGGAGGAACCCCGCAGGCGGCACGGGGACTTCGACAACTGGCCCGGGGACTGCCGTAGTCGCACCCGGCTCGGGGACTTCAGAACCCGGCCCGGGGACTGCAGCAGTCGGCCCGGGGAGTGCAGCAACACAAGGAGCGGTGGCCGACTCCAATTCCACGCCACCCGACCCACCCACCCGAGTCATGGTGGCCGCACTAACAGAAGAAGAAGTCACAGCTCCATCTCGGGCCCAGCCCATCCTCAAATTCCTAGTCAGCAGAGAGCTGCCGGCCGATGAGATCTCAGCAAGACTAGTGCAACGACGAGCCGGAGCATATGCAATAATCAACAGAGAGCTTGTCAAGCGCAGCGTCACTGGAGTCTTCCAGCGCTGTGTCGAGCTAGAAAAAGGAGTGGCAATCCTCAAGGATATCCATCAAGGCGAATGTGGCCACCACGCAGCCTCGAGATCACTTGTGGCCAAAGCTTTCCGCCACGGTTTCTTTTGGCCGACTGCTTTGGAAGATGCCAAAGAGATAGTCAAGAGCTGCAGAGGATGCCAAGTCTTCAGTTCCAAGCAACACCTGCCGGCTTCTGCACTCAAGACCATTCCCCTCACCTGGCCCTTCGCCGTCTGGGGATTGGACATGGTGGGCCCTTTCAAGACAGCCCACGGCGGCTTGACACATCTGCTTGTCACCGTGGACAAGTTCACAAAGTGGATCGAAGCAAAGCCAATCAAGAAGCTGAACGGGCCTACTGCCGTGACATTCATCACCGACATCACTACTCGGTACGATGTACCGCACAGCATCATCACCGACAACGGCACAAACTTTGCCAAAGGAGCACTGGCACGTTTCTTCGCGACGCAGAGTATCCGACTGGACTTAGCGTCCGTTGCCCACCCGCAGTCAAACGGCCAGGTCGAGCGAGCAAATGGACTCATCCTCTCCGGCATCAAGCCCCGACTAGTTGTACCACTGGAGCGATCGGCCGGCTGCTGGCTCGATGAGCTGCCGGCTATCCTCTGGAGTCTGCGTACTACCCCCAACAAGTCAACTGGCTTCACTCCATTCTTCCTCGTATATGGTGCCGAGGCTATCATCCCAGCCGACATCGAGTTCGACTCGCCTCGGATCACCATGTACACGGAGGCCGAGGCCAAGGAAGCGCGAGAAAACGGCGTCGACCTGCTGGAAGAAGGCCGGCTGTTGGCACTCAGCCGATCCGCCATCTACCAGCAGGGGTTGTGTCGCTACCACAACCGCAAGGTCAAGCCAAGATCTTTCCAAGAGGGCGACCTTGTGCTCCGGCTGATCCAGCGAACAGCCGGCCAGCACAAGCTCTCGGCCCCTTGGGAAGGCCCTTTCGTCATCAGCAAGGCACTAGGCAACGACTCCTACTACCTGATCGACGCGCAAAAACCAAGAGCACGCAAGAGGGACGACTCCGGCAAGGAGTCGGAGCGACCATGGAACGCGAACCTCCTGAGAAGATTTTACAGTTGAAAGCAGTATGTATCAAGCTACCCTTTTGTATTAAGTACGAAACAACAGGCTCCCCTAGGAGCACTCAGGGATTGCCTTCAGTTATCTATGAGTGACGAGTGTCATATCCATGAATGTATTATTACATTTGATTTCCTGTCTGGCACCGGGTTCGACTAGTTGGCCCGGGGACTGGTCGCCTTAAGCTATATTAAAAGTTCTACCCGAAGTCAGACAAGTAGTGTGCCGGCCACCGAGTCCTCTCTTGTTGAAAGTCGCAGCTCGAAGAACCGACTGTCCGACTAGCAAGAGCCAAGGCAGAAAGGATGCCCACACGAAAAACGGCTAAGGACTAATGAACTTATATAGCGAAAAGACGGCCTCCAACCATGCTTGCCGGCTGTCAGAACAGCCGGCTGGCGGGCTTCCCAAACACTTAGCTATAATCCAACAAAGCTAGAGTACTTGCCCTCCCAATTGGCCAAGCACTTCTCCAGCCACAGATTGCAGAGCAACTGTCTGACTGGGGAGGCGGCAACCAAGGGAGGGCGGCAAAGGAAACAGCAGAAGGATGAAAAGCAAAGAACAAGGAAAAGCCAAACACATGCATAGTCATATATACACATAAAGCCCCCAACAGGCCGGCAATCGACATAGTTCGAATACACCCCCAGTGGGTGGAATTGTGCAAACTTAACGCAATATTGTTCCAAAAGTGATAAAACAGGAAAATAAAAGATAGCAGACTAGACTAAAGGCGCAGTGCGGGAGCCGGGTTGGTCGGTAGAGACGGCGTCACCGGCTGAAGGAGTGGCCGACTGGCGGGTCTCGGCTTGGTCACCGCCGGTAGCAGGCGGCGCGCCCGCGCGTGCCGTGTTACTGGAGGCGCGGTCAGGCTGAGGCTGGCCGGCCGCTCCACCATCCGGCCCGGCGTCTTCACCCTCCTCCTCCTCCTCTTCGCCCTCGTCACTTGAGTCGATCTCCTCCGCCGAGTCTTCACCGTCTGCCGGGTTCAGCCCGAACCACTCCTCCGGCTGGGCAACACCGTTGTCATCTACCTCAGGGGCGAAGGCGCTGGTGTCGGTGTGGTCGGCGATCGCCGAAGCCCGCCGGATGATAGCCGGCCGCGCCGGCTCCAGCTCCGTGTCGGCCTGCTGCCGCCAGGTAGCCAGCTGGTCCAGACTCAGGCCGGGATACTAGGCCTTGACGAACTCCAGCGCCGCCTGGCGCCGGACCGAGCCGCCGAAGCCTTCCAGGCTTCAAAGCGGCCGACCGCCACCTCCAGCCAGTTGGCAGTCCGACTGGGGGTGCGGGGAACCACTTCGCCGGGCCAGAGGGCGGCCAACACCTGCGCCCCAGCACGTTGAAGCCGGCGGTGCAGTCGGTGAGCCGGCTGGAGGCGGGCCTGGATCGCCAAGAGCTGCTCCTCCAGCGAACGACTGGCGTTTGGCGCAATCTCAGCGCCAGCCTGCCTCTGTGCCTCGCGGCGGGCCTCGATGATCTGGTTGGCGGCGGTAGAGTAACCAGGGAAGTACTCTGCGCAAGAAAGAAAGAGAAAGAAGAGAAAACACCAAGTCAGAAAACGTGCCAAAAGCGGCAGGCGGCAAGAAAGGACGAAGAAGTAGGCGGCTTACCGTAAACCAAATCTTCGATCTGGCCATAGCCATTGATCAGCGTCTGCTTTGCTTCGGCCCAGCCAGCCGCCTCTGTCTCGTACTCGGCCTGGAGGGCAGCTTCGCTGTCCTACACCGCCTTCAGAGCCGCCTTGTGGCTCTCCTCCTGGTCGGCCAACCTCTTGGCCAGGCGGTCACGTTCCTGCACCAAGGCGGCAAACTCGGCCTCCTTGGCACGAAGGGCGGCCTGAGACCCTCCCAGCTGCTCCCTTAGACTGGCGTTGGCCGCTGCAGGGACGGCAGAGAAAGAAGAAGCAATAAGAAGAAGTCGTCAAGGAAGATCCGACCCGACTGCTCAGCAGTCGGCCCGAATCTCGGGGACTACACCCAGTGGGTGCGCTGACGCGCTCCCACGTGAGATAAAGGATGAAGCACTTACCCCGGCTCTCAGATAGGTCGGCGGTCTTCTGGGTCAGCTCCCGAGCCTGGGAGTTGAAGGCAGCCGCGTGTAGATTGTGGTAGTCCTGCAAAACAGGCAGAAGAGCGAAGTAAGAGCAAGAATAGCAAAACTAGATCCACTAAGAAGTTCCAAGCCGCCTGCTCAGCAGCCGACTCGGAACTCGGGGACTACACCCAGTGGGTGCGCTGACGCGCCCCCCACGGAAGAAACCAAGATCAAAAAGAAGCAAGATAAGAAGACTAACCCGGATGGCCGCCCACGTCGCAAAGAACTCGTCGTTGTATTTCCTCAGCGCCGTAGCCTGGGCTTGGAGCCAGGTCCGGACGTCCTGCGCGGCCACATTCATCACGGCCGTCCCTCCGCCCGGCGTCCACCCCGAGCTGGCGCTGGCCGCCTCCATATCCTGGGCCGACGAGCTGGAGCCCGCGGCCGGCTGCGGCTCCGATGCAGCCTTCTGCGGCCCTGAGGCGGCCCTCCCCGCGCGCTGGCGCGACGACGACCGGACCGCCAGATCAGTCCTTGCGGCCGGCTCGCCCCCGGCCGACTCCGCAGGCGGCAGATCAGGCCCGCCGCCTTGAGCCGCCCTAGTCGGCGGGGCCGGTGCCGCCACCCTCTCCAGGATGACGATGTCGTCTTCCCTCTCCAGCCCCGGCTGGTCACTGCCGGCTCCTTCTGGCGAGGGCTCTGGGGCCCCAGGCGCCTCAACGCGCAGTGGGGTGACCAGCAAGGCCTCCTCCGCCATCGCCGCAGGCGGAGCCTCCGCTTGGGCCTTGGCCGTGGCGTCATCGCGCGCCTTCGTCGCCTCCTCCTCCTGCGCCGCCTTGGCGGCAGCCGCCCTCAATGCCTCCGCCTCCAGCGCCTCCCGCTCCTCCTGCGCCTCCCACGCGTTCTGCTCCATCGCCGCCAGAAGATCGGCACGATGGTCCACGCGGCGAGTAGTGCTCCCAGATCCCCCCGGCGACCCAACGACGGAGGCGGCAGCAGCCAGCTCGAGCGACAATGGAGCCCTGGTTTTTTGGAAGAAGGACAAGGACTCAGGAGCTACCAGAGAAAAGAAAAAAGAATACATGAAGGAGTATATACTTACGCCGACACCGTCTGCGGCTGCTTCACCGCCTTGCGGAAGCGGGTCGCCTTCGCGGCCGCCTCCTCCCGCCTGGTCGGCGCTGCCCCGCCTCTGGGCTTCTTCGGCCGACTGCCGAATAAACCCGGCGCGGCACGACGCTTTTGCTCGCCGCCCCGAGCAGGCGGCGTGGCGGAGGAACCCGCGCCGTGGCCAGGCGCCGGCTGGCGGCATGGGACGACTTTAGCCTCGTCATCGTCCGGCCAGTCGTCGAAGCTGACTCCAAGCCCGGAGCCGCCTGCCTCGCCGCCGGCTTGGCCACCGCCCGCCTCGGTGTTGTCGTCCATAGAGGCCGCCCCTAAGTCGGGGTCCTCCAAATCATGCTCCGTACGGTCGGGGACGAATCGGCGTCCGCGTCCGACCCGCCTGCAGGCCGAAGAAGAGGGCTCTGCCAAGACAAGCCGACTAGTCGGAGTCGGCCAAAAGGAACTCGGCGACAAGACTGAGAGAAGAGAAAGAGAAAAAGAGAACATACCGTGGGCGGCGGATGAGCTCAGCAATGTGGCTCCTTGCCGAACTGCCACTCTGCGGAGAGCTTGCAGTTCGCAAGGTAGTTCACCATATGGGCCACCTCGTCATGCGGCATGTCTTTGGTGCACATCCGACTCGGATCGAGCTGGCCGCTCATCTGACAGATCAGATGAGGGCGGCTCTGGAGCGGGAGAACCCGGCACGTGACGAAGGCGGCCAGCAGGTCGGGCCCCGACAAGCCCTCCGACTGGATCATCACCCGCAGTCGGGCGACAGCTGCGGCTCCAGCCGGCGTCAGCGTCACGGCCCGATTTGACCACTGGGGCCGCCTGCCTGCCGGTGGGCCGGCTACGTAAGCCGGCAGATTGACGTAGTCGCCCTGTGGGGTGACGTTCTTCACGTAGAAGTATGACTTTTTCCATAGCTTCAACGACTGGATCAGCGTGATGACGGGGAAGGGGTTGTCGGCAGCCACCCTCCGCATCGCGATGAAGGCGCCACTCTGAGCTGGCACGCCTTGCATGCGCGTGCCCAGCTTGGACTGGAAGAACTCCCCCCAGAGCTCAAGGGTGGGGAGGACGCCAAGGTAGCCCTCACACAAGGTGACGAAGGCGGACAGCAGCACCACTGTGTTCGGGGTGAGTTGGTGCGGCTGGAGTTGGTAGAACTCGAGGAAGGAGCGAAAGAAGGCGCCTGCGGGCAAGCCAATGCCACGCAAGAAATGCGAGCAGAAGACTACCCGCTCGCCTTCCTCCGGCTCCGGCGTAATCTCCTTCGCCGGTGCAAGACGGACCTGCACCTTGTCCGCGCCGGGCAGCCGCCGCGTCTTGCGGAGGAACTCGACGTGATCCTCGTGGACATTGGAGCCGTCCCAATCCCCGCCGTATTGCATCGTGGCGTGGGGCTGGCGAGAATGAGCGTGCTGGCGGAGAATCGAGTGGTAGAGCGGAGCGGCGGCGAGGCGCTGTTGAAAGAAAGGGCCGAAGGAAGGAGATGGCGGAGAGAGGAAGACGTGCGAGCGCCTGCCTTTTTCCCCCTCCCCCTACTTATAGCTTCGCCCAGGCGACGCCGAGGAGGCGAGACGTGGGATTAACTGCGCCCACTCCCCCCACGCCCCGCGATCATTACGCCCTAAAGGCATGCCGAAACCGCCGCAGGAAGACGTGCGGGCGGTTTAGGGCCGCAGGGAATCCGCGCCTGGGCCCGGGCGTAGGCGTGGCGGGCCCCCGACCTGCGGCGACGTCCCGTCGCACGCGTGGGCTGGCAGGCTTTTTAGCCAAGGGATGCCACGTGGTCCGCAGGCGGCAAGTGGCCGGCCCGCGGCCCGGTGCGCGCGCTGGCAGACTCCCGCCTTCCGACATCGAAATTTTTCGCCGAGACGGCGCGCCCGACCGAAGCCGGCTCCCAGCTGCCAGCTCATCAAGATAGGAAGCTGACCGAGCTTCTCAACTCCTACCCAACCTCGAAGCTCAATCAGCTTCGGGGACTACTGTCGGAGTAAATGGCCACGGGTAACCTAACCGACTACCCATGGTTCTTCAAAAATTATCAGGCCGTTTGAGCCTTTGAGCGTTCGAAGCATTGGGCCGACTTCCCCCGGCCGACTACCCCAGGAGCCGACTCGCTGGAGGCGACCCGGTCCCAGTAAACCTCCCCCAAGATAGCTGCGAGATGGCCGACTCTAGGAAGCTGGCGCCAAGAGGACCGACTTCCAAGAGCCGGCCATGAAGAACGCCGACTCCAAGAAGCCGGCCAAGACCGCACCCACCAAAACTGCACCCACATAACGGTGACAAGACGGGGCGTGGCCACAGTGCGGCCCACTACCCCCGAAACCCGAGGCAGGCGTGGCCACAGGACGCCGTACGGGTCAGCCACCTCCCGTCCGGCTTGGCACTGTATCCATGCTGGCCTCAACGTCACCCACGACAGACACCAGTACGGCCCGCGGGCGGCGGGCCCCTTTAGCCAGAGAGAGGCACGAAGGTGGCCTGGCCTCCTCCAGTCAGCCAGGGGCGTAGCCAGCCCCCAGAAACCGGCTACCCCCCTCCCTCGAAATAGGTGCCACATTAAGGAGACAAGACGAGGTAAGGTTATAGTGAGAGCCCCCGAGGCGGCACACTGTAGCCACGCTTACCTCGACAAAGCCCTCGTCATCAGGGGCGAGGCTACAGTGAGCAGCCGCCGACAAGACCCCCAGGCAGTGGGGCCGGCCTGTCGACCAAGAGGCCGGCAGCCGGCGGGACCCACCCGTCTGCGGGCCCCAATGGCCGGTGGAGAAGCTGGCGAGCGCAGACACTGACGACTGGGACCCACGCCCAGCCGGATTACAATTGTACCCCTGAGGGGTAGGCCTATATAAACCCCCCGGGGCACCCATGCAAAGGGTTGGCTGCTTAGAGTTACACACACAACAAATAGAGAGGGAAGTAAGAGCTAGCCTTGCTCTTCTTCTCCCTTGAACCCGACAGCTCAAGGAGCATTTGTAGTTACTCGTTCTGATCTAGTGATCATGCGGAGACGCCGCAGAGCAGGACTAGGGGTGTTATCTCCACGGAGAGCCCCGAACCTGGGTAAGATTCGCCGGCGTGCATGTCTTCGCCTCATCCCGTTTCCAGGCACCGGCAACGTCTTACTGGCTCCCACAATGATAAGCCACCCGTTGGCATATGTCGCACCTACCACCCGACACAAGATGCACATCTCGTGTCTTCAACTACCACCCTATTTTCTTTCATGACACGACCTGGATGCTGGATGTCCCACGTGTCGGAAAAAGGAGGAAGAACCCGACCAAATCTTCGGTTGCGCTCTCGGATTAGACTAGTTGTGCTAACTTAAAAAATTTATTGTGTACTGCCTCCGTTCCAAAATACTTGACTTCCATTTGTCCAAAAAGGGATGTACCTATATACTAAAACATGTCTAGATACATATATATTTTGACAAATAGAAGGCATGTATTGTGCAACGGAGGGAGTAGAATGGATGCAAGTCTTGGTATTGGGAAGAAGAGTACATCCATATATTGATAGAGCGCAATTTAGTAGATGTTCTAGCACTTTTAGCTAGCATAGAGGCTAGAGATGAGACTAGTGCACTTGTTGATACTCCTACTAGAATAGAGGCTAGACATGAGACTAGATGCGAGGAAGCAACGTCTACTTCCCTTCTTTACACTCGAAGAAGAAAGAAGCACGCAAGATCGAGCCTTCGCAGATCAACAATGAATGCATCGAGAAGGCACTAATCCAACTTACAGGAGTAGTAAAATGTGGTTCTTGTTTTCTTTGGTCTTGCTTGTCTAGTCAAAATTATCATTGAAGTTCGTGCAAAACGGAGGTCCGTTTGGGGTCGTGCGTTGGAGTTGGCCTTACAAGTGGGACCGCAGTTGAGGAAACCGACTATCGGCAAACTCCCACCTCGCCCGCCACGCGATGGCTGAAGTTAGAGAAACGACGAGGTTGAAGAGATTGCTCTAGCACGGAGTTTAAGAAATAATATGGTGTCAGATGGATGTCGTGGTGGTGGCGTGTGCCGTACACCTGGACGTGAATGCTTGTTCTGGCCCATGCCAACCTACTACTCCTACTACTTACTATATACTACTAGTATCGAGGATTCGAGGTGCTGGTTACGTACAGCGAACACATATTAACATATGGCTACAGTAAAAACACCCGCCCGACGCGCGAAGCATGTGAAGCTAGTACAAATAGTGTACTACTATTGTTGATTGGCCTCATCCGATAACCTGTTGCAATGCACATACAATTATGTATTCGGAAAATATATTTTTGCCTCGTCGCACCACTCACTCAGAGAAGCAACTCGAAAGCCATTCATAAATTTAGTAAGTTTATCACAGGCATGTCATTTTATTACATACAGTAGGTCATCAACCCACATCGACAACAAGGATACATTATAAATACTAAAGTTTTCACCACACAACAAATAATAAGCAATGAAATGAACTTCAACTCAACCATTCCTCGGCGTTGGAAACGCTTGCTTTGAACCACAAGTGATTCTCTGGGACGGGCCATCTATTGTCGATCTCGAGACCAATGCAGGACTGATCATCCAGTCTGAAGCGGCCTACTATATCAGTACCAGGGTAGGGAACCACCCAAATGTCCGAGGTATAGACACAGTTGCTTCTCATAAATGGTACTAGTAACGTTGTGTCAACAGCAGTTGGATCGCCTTTCACCATCATCGGATAGTTTTGTCCAAGGAAGAGCGAGTTTTCTCCAAGACTATCAATTATGTACCAGGGCGAAGGTGTTGGCGCTAGCACACTAGTATCCATCCCGAATACCATGCAACGGGTGTTGGAATAGGTCCGGAGAGTGCGACCATGGGAGGCAACACGTGCTCCCTCAATAGTAACAAACTCAGTGCGTTGTATACACACAAGAAGAGGTGATCCATCGGAATTAGTTGCCAGGCACCACTGAGTATATACGTTCTGCTCGTCCTCATGCTTGTGATCATCACCATCATCATCTCCCCCTTGGTTATAAAAATTTTCAAGTATAGGTGGTGGAATGTTCACAGGACCTTGGAAACACAACAAGAAGGTTAATTAGTAAAGGGAAACTTGCTAACCCACATGCATGTGGATGAATCAATTATAATTACGATGGAAGACAAATGTACCGAAAGTATAAGGATTCCATGCAAAAACAGTGCCACGAGTGGTGGCAGCAAACACAAGGCCCTCGTATTGAATTGCATCACAGTACTCATCCATGTACAGAAACTGATTTTTGAGCAATATCCATCCAGTCAAACCACGAAGGACGGCAACAAGCTTGTCGAAGATAGCAACAACTTCATAGTTGTTGTAATTCCAAGAGCGGTTGGGAACTCGACAAATTGCTATCTTCCATAGAAGACAGTCACCATGATCGTATTTGAACATGCGTACAATACCAGTGTGCTCAACCTCTGGGCAGTATGCTGAGTTTTTTGGAAGTGGAACCCGGTCACGAGTGTACCGATTCACAAGTTCCCACTCGCAGTTGGACCCAATGTAAACAACCCAATCTCCATTTGCGTCTGCCCAAGCCTTACCCTCAAGCGATGGCATCTTAACATCATACGTATCATTATCAAGCGGCATCAACTTGCACAGGGCGAGGCCTCCGTCGTCCCAGCGCCAGTCATCAGGGTCACGGCGAAGAAGATAGGGGAGATCAAACCGCTCCTTGACTCTTGGGTTCCTTGTAATGATGTTATTAGTTGAGTTGAGAATGGGCTTGAACGAACCTGCCATGCTAGCCGAGGTGATGACGTCGCACCGATCAATGAGTTCCTCCACCACGTCATCTTTCAGATCAGGGCAAGAATAACGGGGTGGTTTTTGGCCTGTTCCCTCCATGGAGAAGACGATCGAACAATGGCAGAAGAAAGGGTGAAGGGCTGAAGGAAAATGGAGGAGGGAGAGGAAGAGCGTGCGACAGCAGTTCCAAATCGAGAGGGAAAGGCGAAGAGTCGGTGGATGGTTGCCAGTTTGCCACGGTTCACGAAGAGGCACCCCGACCTACACGTCCATTCGGAAATACTACTACTCGCCGTCGTCTCACTGATATGTTGGAACGGGACCACATGTCAACGAAACATGGTGCGGAATTTCTCGTGCAAAATGCGAGCTGGCCGCGTTGGCCCGAGGTGCCGCATTAGTTATCAACCTTTATTTTTTTAATGGCGTGCCATTCAGTTTTCAAGCACGACTAACTGGTACTGTACGCAGAGAAAATATAAACTACTCTACCACTACTCCACCTCAAGTACTAGTAGTATAAAAAAGATATATAGGCCGGAGCTTCAGCGCTTTCTTGCTAAGGGCTGCCCACTTGCTTCTCACACTACCACCCTCTCTCCAGATCTAAAAAAGACGGCCTCTCTCTCCCTCCTCACCGGTGGTCACAGCTCCGCCGGGGAAGAAAAGGATGTGCAGCGTTGACGCACTCGTCGTCGGCGAGCGAGGTCACGCACTGATGACAAGGCCGTCTTCTCAGACCTAGCGCCCGCGCGGGATGGCCTCCGTCCCCAAGCTCGCTGCCGTAGTGTGTGCGGAGGACGACGACCACGAGCGAAGCCACTTCCCGCCGACCCTCAGGTATGCTACCTCTTTTCGAACCATACCCTTGTTCTATTGCCCCATCTGCCACGTCGTTGCATGTGGATCTTTTTCCACTCCACCATCTTCCCAATTTGCTATCCTCTGCTCTGCTGGCCACGCAGATGAAAACCATAATTTGCACTATTAAAGGAAGCCCTACTTCATGCAGACTAATCCATGTCTGGGTTGAATAAGGAAGGAAGGGAGACTGTACTGTCCAAGAGAGTAGGCATCGAACCCGCATCTAGGTTGAAAAGGGGAAAATCAGTAGCTAAGGAACAAATCTCGTGTCTCTTGGTACTAGCACAGCCAGTATACCAACGATGAAACTTGTTACTACCTTCAGATTTTTGCACTGTTAATGCTTATAGATTACATACCTCACTTTCATGAGATAAGTTAATTTTTTTGTACAGTGTCACCAAAATGCCAAGGCGCTGATGTCATTTTATTTTGGTTAAACTGCACAAAACATTATGAAGACAAGAGGAAAGGTCAAGAGTGGGCACCTCCTCCTTTGGCTATTGTATTGATTTGTTCGATCAAGTTTTTATGTTTGATCGATTATCAAGATTGGGATAGCAATTTTTCATGTCCACTCGAGTTCGAAATGATATTTACCTTGAAGGTACATGGGTTGCAATTTTTAATACTGTCGTTAGTTAATAATGCTAGTTACCTTCAGACTTTTGTATTTGGTTTAATGCTCTTGCACAACTAGTATACCAATGCTGAAACTTCTTACCTTTACATTTTGTATTGTTAATTCTTATAGAAATCTTTCAATGCTAGAGCTTATGGAAATCTGTTCAGTAAAACCATTGTACTGTACCCTGTAACAAAATAACTACTCTACTGTTGCACTAGCCACTAGATTAGTGTATATTTGTACTATTCGAATGGTGTTGCATTAGCATATGGACATATATAAAGTGTGGCAAGCTTTCCCAGATATGTGCTCAAGAAAACTACTACCTGTTTTTCTAAATACTGGACGTTTGGGTACTTTAAATTGAACTGCGAAAACGTCTTATATTAAGGAACAGAGGGTGTAGAGTTCACTCAAATTATCCCGGTAAAGCTAGTCACACCTTTGTTAAAATTAATGTTCATTATGTTATCGAAGGAGGTCTGTATGTTTGTCTCTAATGCCTGTCGACTACATACCTGACATCATGATGTAATGTTAAGTGATTTCCTTTTGTACAGTGTCACTGAATTATCAAGGCGGTGATGGCATTTTATTTTAGTTGAACCGCACAAAATATGCTTAAAAGAAGAGGAAAGGTCAGGAATGGCTCAATTTTTCAGAAAAAACTATGTATGCCTTCCTGACATCAGCCGTTGTTGCTTTATTTATTCCTTCAAACAGGTGGTTAGAAATAGTCTTGCTACCTTTTCCCATTAAGAAATTGCAATGCTTATATTTGTGAGTCTATGCTTCAACTAGTGCCACTTTTATAGTAATCACACTTTCAATATCTATGCAAACAGGGGATGCTTGATTTTAGTGGGACTGCACAAAAAGTCCAACTGGTTCAACATTAGGAGCATGTTTTTTCCACACCTTTATATCCAATTGGTGGCACTATGAGCTGTTCATTACGAAGGTACATGGTTTGCTACTATCTTGCTACTCTTTTTGTATTGTCATTAGATAGTAATATTAGTGGTTTGCATGTGAATTTATTGGCAGGGTGGACCTACATTGGAGGTGCAGGACAGGATTCAATGATTGGATGCTCAATTTCGGTTGTATCGATTTCACCTCTTCCATCACTACAAACATGGATATCCTTGGTCTGATGAAGAATAGGCGCTATATTTCTGCTCTGAACCAGCAAATCAATTCAGTATGAAATTGTCCAGGGCAAAACATAACTGTATCAGATTGTCCAGTGCAGAACATGACAGATGCTAAGCGGAAGAGACATGTTTAAACCGAAAATACATGGTGTGGTATATGTTTACTAGCTGCTTGATATTTGTGCAGATAGAGATGTCTGCCCGTTGCTATTTGGCAAACAAACAAAGTGTCCGCAATTTTGGTTGAACTGCACAAGAGAATAGTATAGTCACTGCATGCAGTGCCATTTGAAAATAGACACAGAAAGATTGGATAGTCACTTCATGGACTGCAGAAAAGTAGTACTGTACTATTTATTGGCCAACACTAGGTGCTTCATTGCTTTGGTCTGATTATACAATGGGCATCATTTTGCCTAAGTTAAAGTTTGTATTCCGAAAATAGTCTCGCGGTGTGATCGAGAGAAGACCAAATCATATTGTAGTGGATGTTCCTCCATCATGTGTGGATCATTCTCATGGTTCCAGCTGTTGGTGAAACCACTTACGTTTGCAAGAGGAATTGTAGACTTCACAAACAAATTTGTCTTTCAATCTGTACAGAATGTTGGCCAAGAGAAGCATCCATGTTAGTAGGAAGAACAGATGTTTTTTCTAGATCTTTGCTTTTGGAGCTACATATTTGTATATGATCTGTGAATCATTGAGATGCATTAACATGTTGATCTTATGTATGGGAATCGTACTAGTTAGTTTTAGTTGCGACGCAAGATCCGAAGTGGCTGATCTTTGCTTTTGGAGCTACATATTTGTATATGATCTCTGAATCATTGAGATGCATTAACAGATACTTATTTCTGTTCGCTCAGTGTTTACAAGTTACTGATCGATCACTAGCTAGCCTACAAATGCGCTCCTGGCAGTTTTATTTGTGACGCAAGATGCGAAGTGGCAGTTTTTTGAATAAAAATGCATACCTCTGAAGAAACTGACAAGCTACACTATCGATCCTACACGGATAAATTGCGGATCATGCACGTACTACCTCCTTTCCGGTTTGCAGGAATCAATTCAAGAAACGACCTACTCGATCCTACACGAATAAATAGCGGATCACGCACGTACTAGTACCTCCTTTTCGGTTCGCAGGGCTTAATTCAAACCTCTCACCAACCAAGGTACTCCCTCCGTCCGGGTTTATTAGTACCTCCAGAAGTTTAAGCCTAATTAATTCCAGCGATTTAAGTGGCTGCATGCGTGCCCTCGGCTGCAACTCGTTGCATGCTACTCCGCGTACTGGCTGCGAGCGATTCTGAGTGCCTGCATGCAGCCGGCCGTAATTAAGGCAGCTTTAATTGTGCGGGCTTTTTAAATCCGTGGAATCATTATTGACAAGGAGGGAGATGATTCGAGTGCACTCGTTTGACCGCCATGCCGGCGTGCGACCCAGACGGGACGGGACGGCACAGTCATAATTTCAATTTCTCTAGTTTTCCACGGCAAGGTGGCGCGCTAAGCCATTATGCATTGAATTCCAATGACCATCGCGCTACCTTCCGCCTATAAGTACTGTTTCCCGGCATTCTCCGGTCGCACCGTGACCCAACTCGCCATATCCTCATAAGCCCCCACCGGCCCGACGTCGCTCGCCACGTCCGCCATGCCCCCTCCTGTCCGCGGTAGGCGATGCCGGAGGCGGTCACCGCCGGAACTAGTGTTCGGTTTTTCACCGGAAGGCAGACGGAGGGAGAAGGCATTCTATCTGTCTTTAGATGGCAATGCGGAGATCGAGGAGTTGTTGGACCGCGACCGCCTGGCGGAGGAGCAGGAGTTGTTGGAGCGCGACCGCCTGGCGGAGGAGCAGCGTATCGCCGATTTGCGCCGCCAGTGGGACATGGAGCAGCAGCGCACCGACGCTCTGAGTCGCGAGCAGAGCGCCCGCAACTGGGCCGACTACGTGGAGGCCGGCGCCCGGCAAATAGCCCTGGAGGCTGTCGGGCACGCACCCGTTCGCGACGCCGATTTTTACTACCAGCTCGTCAAGTGGGTTTCCCGATTGGAAGCGAAGCTTCGGTGGACCACCCCGGCATGGAAAGGGCCAACGCGCGCGAGCAACGCGCCCTATCGTACCTCTTGCAAGTCCGAGGCGAGGCGCAGGACGCCGGTGCCGGCGTTTAGCGTGTACCACAGATGGCGGCCGGCATCGTCTAGTTAGCTAAGAGTAAGTTAGTACTTGTACGCTACTAGAGTATTAGTGGGAGTAGATAGTTAACTTGGCTATGATGGTTGTCAACGTGGAAGTTCAGTACTCTATATGTGGATCAGACCTGTTACTTTGCTCTGAATGTAGAACTTTCCGTTTGAACGTATGGAACGGGCTGTTATTTTTTTAAATGGGTTGTATTTGTCCTCCACGGGCTTAGAGGCTGACTTGTGGGCCTACCAAGTTGACGCGTACACAATCAGGAGATGATTGTACGTGGAGAGGATGACAGCAGGGACCCGCCAAGGTCATGGCAGTACGCAAGCAAGTGCCTCCTTATTTCAAGCCAATAAAAAAATGGCTCCTCCTAGTGGATTTTTGACATCTGGGTCCCATGCCATTCTCAACGTAGTCAATAAACGAGATAATTGCACAACGAGCGGCTGACACCAGGGACCCAGCAGCTCGCCCAGTTATTTTTGTTTTGGGTTAATTTGGTAAATGCCACTCCAAATCTGGTGTATCCGAGAAATGCCACTGCAATTTCCAAACTTTGAAAAATGCCATTTCTAGTGGCATTTTTTGAAGTCTGGAGTGGCGTTTTTCAAAGTTTGCAAACTGCAGTGGTGTTTTTCAAAGTTTGCAAACATTGCGGTGGCATTTTTCAAAGTTTGGAAATTGCAGTGGCATTTTTATGAATCGCCATAATTGGAGTGGCATTTATCTAATTTGTTTTTGAGACGGAAGCAGGGTGTCAACTGGGTTGTGCGGGACACTCTGGCCTGTCTAGACAGCCTTTTCTTTTATGTTTACCATAGACGAGCCCAGTAGTTTTTTTTCTTTCTGAAAATGGCTAGCCCAGTTTTTTTGTGATTTGTCAAGTAAGTCGCTTTATCAGGCCTGTTGGGCTGCAAATCTTTCAAGACGAGGAAAGCTTCATTCGGCTGGCCGAGAAAATGGCCTATCAGTAATGAGAAATGGGTTGTACATTTTTAAAACACATCAAACCGGCAATTAGTTTCAAATATTTTTTTTATTTCGAGATTTTAAATTGCATTGATTTTTATGCATGGACAATTTATTGGATTTTATATTGATATACATTTATTTTTAAAATCAGTATGAATGTGCACCGACATATGCAAAATTTCGTATAATTTTTTAACCGTGGCCACAATATGGGCTGTAATGCTAACAAAAAGAATATGTGCTCCAAAAAACCCCGTAAGAATTAGCAAATGGGCTGTAAATTATTTGAAATAATGGCAGATGGCCTGTATGCTGTTTTCACAGATTTGAGGCTTTCCACAGATGGCATGTATACTGTTGGATGTCCATCCAACGGCCGTCGTGCTTCTTCAATCTCTGCTCTTCCTGCTCCAGCCGCTCAAACAAGCGCCGGCGGGGCTGCCTGCTCCCTCCTTCCCGCGGTCGGTTGTGCTGCCGCGCAGGCCTCACTGCCCCACCGTACTCCCATCGCTGGCCTAGCCATCCCACTACTCACCCACAGTCCCACACCTGCTGTTATTCTCCGGCGACGGCAGACGAACCAGTAAACCCTCGTACAGTCGTACTCCCCTCCGCGTGGGAAACAACTTCCGAGTCTTCCCTGCCTCCGTGTTGTTCCCTTCCTAGGCCTCGCCGTCGTCCACCGCCCTCGTGCTCTCGGCGTGGCGTGGTCAACATGGTCAATGACCGACATGCATCTGAGGTGGACTATATGTGGAGAGGCTGACAGCTGGGTCCACGGCCGCACGCAAGGAAATGCCTCCTTATTACGCGCAAAATAATGATTCCTCCACCTGACATCTGGGACCCACCGAAAGGGCCTCTGAATTTCATGAAAAAAAGTTTACCGCCGCTGACAGCTCGGACCCACCAGCTATATCTTCGCACGCAAAGAAGTGCCTCCTTATTACGCACAAAAAAATGAATACTCCCCCTGCTAGCTGGGACCCAGTATAGTGGGCCTACTAAGTTGACGGGGACGAAGGGCTTTGTCAACTTAGTCAATATGTACGATTCTACCTCGATTGACCGTACGATGTCCATCCAACGGCCGTCGTGCTTCTTCAACCTCTGGTCTTCTTGCTCCAGCCGCCCAAAGCAGCGCCGGTCGTGCCGCCTGCTCCTGCCTCCCGTGGCCGGCTGTGCTGCCGCGGAGGCCTCACCGCCCCCATACTACTCCCACCGCTGGCCAAGCCATCCCTCCACTCCACTCACCCACACCCCCTGTTATTCTGCGGCGACAGCAGCGCAGCCGAACCAGTGAACCCTCGTACTCCTCTCCGCGTGGGCATCCACTGCCGCGTCTTCCCCGGCTCCGCGTCGTCCCCTTCTTAGGCCTCGCCGTCGTCCACCGCCGTGGTGCTCTCGGCGCGGCGTGGTCAATGTGGTCAACGACTGAATTCCATCGGAAGAATACTGTACGTGGAGAGGCTGACAGCTGGGTCCACGGCAGCCGCAAGGAAGTGCCTCCTTATTACGCAGAAAATAATTATTCCTCCACCTGACAGCAGGGACCCACCGGACGGGCCACCAGTATTTCACGAAAAAAACATTTGCCCCTGACTGCTGGGACCCACCGGACGGGCCACCGTATTTCGTGAAAAAAATGTTCCACCTGCTGTCAGCTCGGACCCACCGGAAGTGCCTCCTTATTACGCACAAAAAATGAATACCCCCCTGCTAGCTGGGACCCACCTTGGTGGGAGGCTGACTTGTGGGCCTACTAAGTTGACGGGGACGGAGGGCATTATCAACTTAGTCAATATAAACGATTCTAGCTCCAGTGACCGAACGATGTCCATCCAACGGCCGTAGTGCTTCTTCAACCTCTGGTCTTCTTGCTCCAGCCGCCCAAAGCAGCGCTGGTCGTGCCGCATGCTCCTGCCTCCCGTGGCCGGCTGTGCTGCCGCAGAGGCCTCACCGCCCCCTACTATTCCCACCGCTGGCCAGGCCCTGCGGCGACGGCAGCCTCACACCGCAGCCGAACCAGTGAACCCTCGTACTCCTCTCCGTACGGGCTTCCACTGCCGCGTCTTCCCCGGCTCCCCGTCGTCCCCTTCCTAGGCCTCGCCGTCATCCACCGCCCTGGTGCTCTCGGCGCAGCGTGGTCAACGTGGTCAAGGAACGACTTCCATCGGACGTGGACTATACGTGGAGAGGCTGACAGCTGGGTCCACGGCCGCAGTAAGGAAGTGCCTCCTTATTACGCGGAAAATAATGATACCTCCACCTGACAGCTGGGACCCACCGGATGGGCCAATGTATTTCGCAAAAAAAACATTTCCCCCTGACTGCTGGGGCCCACCAGCTACATCTTCGCACGCAAGGAAGTGCGTTCGGGCAAAAAACCGATTCGCCCCCCTGACTGCTGGGACCCACCAGCTACATCTCCGCACGCAAGGAAGTGCTTTCGGGCAAAAAAACCGATTCGCCCCCCTGACTGCTGGGACCCACCAGCTACATCTTCGCACGCAAGGAAGTGCCTGACAGTCGGGACCCACCTGGTCGAAGCGTACGTAGCGTTGTCATTCTGGTCGCAAACATGTACGTACATACTGGTGGATGTAGAGGCGCGCACGTGTCGTAGTAGAGGCGCGCACGTGTCGTAGTAGAGGCGCGCACGTGTCGTAGTAGAGGCGCACATGTAGCATGTACACGTACGTACAACGGCTAGGGTGCAAGAAAGAAAATACGGCCATGTACGTACATAGGGGCGGGGTCTCGAACGCCTACTCGCGCATACATACGGCCAGGGCTCGTGTACATGGCTGGGTTGGAAAGGAGAAACAGCGTCGTCGTCGTATTCATGGGGAGCCAACCGGCTGGGTCGGAACGGAATGCGTGGTCGTGTTCATCGGGAGGGCTTGGACGGAACAGGCGATGGAAACGAGGCCTGGCGTACCGCACAACAGAGGAAACGGACCTCCTACGTTCGGAACGGGGTCCTGTTGATCGGGAGGGGTCTGGCGTACCACAAAACGGAGGAAACGGACCTCCTACGGTCGAAACGGGGGTCCTGTTGATCGGGAGGGTGTGGCGTACCGCAAAACGGAGGAAACGGACCTCCTACGGTCGAAACGGGGGTCCTGTTGATCGGGAGGGGTGTGGCGTACCGCAAAATGGACGAAACGGACTTGTGTTGGAGCGCTACGGTCGAAACGGGGGTCCTGTTCATCGGGAGGGGTGTGGCGTACCGTAAAACGGGACTCCACGGGATACTGTTCATCTCCACCGTCGACCTCCTCCAGCCTCCACGGGCTACCGTCGACCTCCTCCAGCCTCCACCGCGCGCTACTCCACCGGCTACTGTTCAACCACCCCTCCACGGGCACCCCTCCACCGTCAACTGTCCATCCAGACCTCCACACCATGGGGTCCTGTTCAACCACCCCTCCACGGGCACCTCTCCACCATCTACTGTTCATCCAGCCCTCCACACCACGGGGTCCTGTTCATCCAGAGGCAACGCCACCGCTCACTGTTCATCCAAACCCCCCCGCAACGCTCACTGTTCATCCAATCGATCGGCTTCAGTTAGCAGTAGTAGCGAAGGAATCGCTCGAACAGGTTCAGTTAACAGCCATTGATCGATCGCTCGGGTTCAGTAACGCGTAGCCTGCAGTGCAATCGCTCGGGTTCAGTTAGAGCCCAACGCCTCGCTCGGGTTCAGTTAGAGCCAATGCCTCGAACACACGCGCGTACGTGTACGAGAGAAACGCGCATCGCTCGGCCCCCGACCTCCCACCGTAACCGGGAACTCCCCGAAATTTTCCTCGCCCTCGCTTCTACCACGGTTTTCTCCATCATGGACGGCCCAAAGAATGTCATGCAGCTGCGTCTCCGGCCCGCCCAGGACGAAAAGCCCATTTTCTGTCATGATTTTTTGTCATAGAAGTAGGAGCCCACCACATCTATGATGATACCGGGTTTTGTCACAATTATCGTCATAGAAGTGTCATATGTATGACAGGAAAAAAATTCGTTCGGCCCAAAATGTCACGGATGTGTCTTTTTTTTGTAGTGAATACCCTACTTCCTGCTTGATTGATCTTGATGATATGAGTATTACAAGAGTTGATCTACCACGAGATCGTAGAGGCTAAACCCTAGAAGCTAGCCTATGATTATGATTGTTGTTGTCCTACGGACTAAGCCCTCCAGTTTATATAGACATCGGAGGGGGCTAGGGTTACACAGAGTCGGTTACAGAGAAGGAGATCTACATATCCGGACCGCCAAGCTTGCCTTCCACCAAAAGGAGAGTCCCACCCGGACACGGGACCAAGTCTTCAATCTTGTATCTTCATAGTCCAACAGTCCGGCCAAAGTATATAGTCCGGCTATCCGAGGACCCCTTAATCCAGGACTCCCTCAGAGAGTGTGTCCACGTACCCTCGTAGACCGAAAGCGGAAGCGTTATATCAACATGGTTGATGTAGTCGTACGTCTTCACGATTCGACCAATCTCAGCACCGAACGTATGGCACCTCCGTGTTCAGCACACGTTCAACTCGATGACGTCCCTTGTACTCTTGATCCAGTTGAGGCCGAGGGAGAGTTCCGTCAGCACGACGGTGTGGCGACGGTGATGATGAAGTTACCGGCGCAGGGCTTCGCCTAAGCACTACGATGATATGACCGAGGTGGAATACGGTGGAGGGGGGCACCGCACACGGCTAAACAATCAACGTGTGTGTCTATGGGGTGCCCCCTCCCCCGTATATAAAGGAGTGGAGGAGGGGAGGGTCGGCCCTCTCTATGGCGCGCCCAAGCGGGGGAGTCCTACTCCCAGTAGGAGTAGGTTTTCCCCTTCCCTAGTTGGAGTAGGAGAAGAAGGAAGAGGGAGAGGGAGAGAAGGAAAGGGGGCCAGCCCCCTTCCCAATTCGTATTGGGCTTGGGAGGGGTGCGCCCCACCTTAACTCCTCCTCCTTTCTTCCACCATGGCCCATTAAGGCCCATTAACTCCCTAGGGGGTTCCGGTAACCCCCAGTACTCCGGAAAAATGCCCGAACCACTCAGAACCTTTCCGGTGTCCAAATATAGCCTTCCAATATATCAATCTTTATGTCTCGACCATTTCGAGACTCCTCGTCATCTCCGTGATCACATCCGGGACTTCGGACAACCTTCGGTACATCAAAACACATAAACTCATAATATCAATCATCGTCGAACATTAAGCGTGCGGACCATACGGGTTCGAGAACTATGTAGACATGACCGAGACTATCTCTGGTCAATAACTAATAGCAAAACCTGGATGCTCATATTGGCTCCTACATATTCTACGAAGATCTTTATCGGTCAAACCGCATAACAACATACGTTGTTCCCTTTGTCATCGGTATGTTACTTGCCTGTGATTCGATCGTCGGTATCAACATACCTAGTTCAATCTCGTTACCGGCAAGTCTCTTTACCCGTTCCGTAGTGCATCATCCCGTGACTAAATCATTAGTCACATTACTTGCAAGGCTTATAGTGATGTGCATTACCGAGAGGGCCCAGAGATACCTCTCCGAAAACACGGAGTGACAAATCCTAATCTCGATCTATGCCAACCCAACAAACACCATCGGAGACACTTGTAGAGCATCTCTATAATCACCCAGTTACGTTGTGACGTTTGATAGCACACTAAGCGTTCCTCCGGTATTTGGGAGTTGCATAATCTCATAATCATAGGAACATGTATAAGTCATGAAGAAAGCAATAGCAATAAACTAAACGATCATAGTGCTAAGCTAACGGATGGGTCATGTCCATCACATCATTCTCCTAATGATGTGATCTCGTTCATCAAATGACAACACATGTCTATGGTTAGGAAACATAACCATCTTTGATTAACGAGCTAGTCAAGTAGAGGCATACTAGGGACACTATGTTTTGTCTATGTATTCACACATGTACTAAGTTTTCGGTTAATACAATTCTAGCATGAATAATAAACATTTATCATGAGATAAGGAAATAAATAATAACTTTATTATTTCCTCTAGGGCATATTTCCTTCAGTCTCCCACTTGCACTAGAGTCAATAATCTAGTTCACATCGCCATGTGATTTAATACCAATAGTTCACATCTGTATCTAATTGACACCCATAGTTCACATCTCCATGTGACCAACACCCAAAGGGTTTACTAGAATCAATAATCTAGTTCACATCGCTATGTGATTAACACCCAAAGAGTACTAAGGTGTGATCATGTTTTGCTTGTGAGAGAAGTTTAGTCAACGAGTCTGTCACATTCAGAGTCGTATGCATTTTGCAAATATTCTATGTCTACAATGCTCTGCATGGAGCTACTCTAGCTAATTGCTCCCACTTTCAATATGTATCCAGATTGAGACTTAGAGTTATCTGGATCGGTGTAAAATCTTGCATCGACGTAACTCTTTACGACGAACTCTTTATCACCTCCATAACCGAGAAATATTTGCTTAGTCCTCACTAAGGATAATTTTGACCGTTGTCCAGTGATCTACTCTTAGATCACTATTGTATCCCCTTGCCAAACTCATGGCAAGGTGCGCAATAGGTTTGGTACACATCACATCATATTTTATAAAACCTATGACTGTTGCATAGGGAATGACTTTCATTCTCTTTCTATCTTCGGTCGTGGTCAGGCTTTGAGTCTTACTCAACTTTACACACCTTCTAATACAGGCAAGAACTTCTTCTTTGACTGATCCATTTTGAACTCTTTCAAAAAACTTGTCAAGGAATGTATTCATTCAAAAATCTTATCAAGCGTCTTGATCTATCTCTATAGATCTTGATGCCCAATATATAAGCAACTTCACCGAGGTCTTTCTTTGAAAAACTCCTTTCAAACTCTCCTTTATGCTTTCCATAAAATTCTACATCATTTCCGATCAACAATATGTCATTCACATATACTTATCAGAAAGGTTGTAGTGCTCCAACTCACTTTCTTGTAAATACAGGCTTCACCGCAAGTCTGTATAAAACTATATGCTTTGATCATACTATCAAAGTGTTTATTCCAACTCCGAGAGGCTTTGCACCAGTCCATAAATGGATCGCTGGAGCTTGCACACTTTGTTAGCATCCTTTGGATCTACAAAACCTTCTGGTTGCATCATATACAACTCTTCTTCCAGAAATCCATTCAGGAATGCAATTTTGACATCCATTTGCCAAATTTCATAATCATAAAATGCAGAAATTGCTAACATGATTCGGACAGACTTAAGCATCGCTACGGGTGAGAAAGTCTCATCATAGTCAACTCCTTGAACTTGTCGAAAACCTTTCGCAACAAGTCGAGCTTTGTAGACAGTAACATTACCGTCAGTGTCAGTCTTCTTCTTGAAGATCCATTTATTCTCGATGGCTTGCCGATCATCGGGCAAGTCAACCAAAGTCCACACTTTGTTCTCATACATGGTTCTCATCTCAGATTTCATGGCCTCTAGCCATTTCGCGGGATCTAGGCTCATCATCGCTTCCTCATAGTTCGTAGGTTCGTTATGGTCTAGTAACATGACATCCAGAACAGGATTACTGTACCACTCTGGTGCGGATCTTACTCTGTTTGACCTACGAGGTTTGGTAGTAACTTGATCTGAAGTTTCATGATCACTATCATTAGCTTCCTCACTAATTGGTGTAGGAATCACTGGAACTGATTTATGTGATGAACTACTTTCCAATTCGGGAGCAGGTACAATTACCTCATCAAGTTCTACTTTCCTCCCACTCACTTCTTTCGAGAGAAACTCCTTCTCTAGAAAGGATCCATTCTTAGCAACGAAAATCTTGCCTTCGGATCTGTGATAGAAGGTGTACCCAATAGTATCCTTTGGGTATCCTATTGAAAGGATCGAGAAGAGGTGTCTAGAGGGGGGATGATTAGACACTAAGTGAAAAAGTTGCAGTTTTTAATTTCTTTAAGTTGAAGTGGAGTTTTAGCACAAGTTTAACATTCACAATACATATCAAGCAAGCATGCAAAGAGTATGTGAGCAGCGGAAAGTAAAGCATGCAAATTGCAAGAATGTAAAGGGATGGGATTGGAGTGTGCAAACGCAATTTGGAGACACGGAGATTTTTGAGCCGTGGTTCCGATAGGTGGTGCTATCATACATCCACGTTGATGGAGACTTCAACCCACGAAGGTTAACGGCTGCGCGAGTCCATGGAGGGCTCCACCCATGAAGGGTCCATGAAGAAGCAACCTTGTCTATCCCACCATGGCTGTCGCCCACGAAGGACTTGCCTCACTAGGGTAAATCTTCACGAAGTAGGCGATCTCCTTGCCCTTACAAACTCCTTGGTTCAACTCTACAATCTTGTCAGAGGCTCCCAAGTGACACCTAGCCAATCTAGGAGACACCACTCTCCAAGAAGTAACAAATGGTGTGTTGATGATGAACTCCTTGCTCTTGTGCTTCAAATGATAGTCTCCCCAACACTCAACTCTCTCTCACAGGATTTGGATTTGGTGGAAAGAAGATTTGCGTGGAAAGCAACTTGGGGAAGGCTAGAGATCAAGATTCATATGGTAGGAATGGAATATCTTGACCTCAACACAAGTGTAGGTGGTTCTCTCTCAGAAAATGTATGTTGGAAGTGTAGGCACGTTCTGATGGTTCTCTTCACAAATGAAGAGTGGGTGGAGGGGTATATATAGCCTCCACACAAAATCGGTGGGACCGAATCGTGAAACTCGGTCGGACCGATTTAGCAAATAATGTGACCGTTAGGATTTTCGGTGGGACCGACATGTCAACTCGGTAGGACCGATATGGTTAGGGTTAGGGCATAACATAATCCCGGTGAGACCGATTACACAAACTCGGTGGGACCGATTTTGGTAATAAGCTAACCAGAGAGTTGGTCAGGCACACTCGGTGGGACCGATTCGCTCATCTCGGTGAGACCGAAACGTTACGAAAGGGAAATAGAGAGTTTGCATTGCAATCTCGGTAGGACCGATTACTCAAACTCGGTGTGACCGATTTTGGTGATGGATACATACAGAGAGATTACAATCCCATCTCGGTGAGACCGAGATCCCTATTGGTGAGACCGATTTGACTAGGGTTTGTGGCAGTGGCTATGACATCTGAACTCGGTAGCGCCGGATAGAAAGAATCGGTGGGGCCGAGTTGGACTTTTGGTTTGGGTCATATGTGGATGTGAGAAAGTAGTTGAGGGCTTTGGAGCACATCCCTAAGCACTTTGAACAAGCAAGCCATTAAGCAACACCTCATCCCCTCTTGATAGTATTGGCTTTTCCTATAGACTCAATGTGATCTTGGATCACTAAAATAGAAAATGTAGAGTCTTGTGCTTGGAGCTTGAGCCAATCTTTTGTCCTTAGCATCTTGAAAGGGTTCCACATCCTCTAGTCCATGCCACTTCATTGTTGAACTTATATGAAACATACTAGGTAAAATTGTTAGTCCAACAAGAGATATGTTGACATTAATTACCAAAACCACCCAGGGAGCACTTGTGCTTTCACCTATGAAGACACATTTCTCCGATTTGGGTTCGAGCTTATCAGGTTGAAGCTTTTTCACATGAGCATCGCAACCCCAAACTTTCAGAAACGACAACTTGGGTTTATTGCCAAACCACTGTTCATAAGGCGTCGTGTCAACAGATTTAGATGGTGCCCTATTTAATGTGAATGCAGTCGTCTCTAAAGCATAACCCCAAAACAATAGCGGTAAATCAGTAAGAGACATCATAGATTGCACCATATCTAATAAAGTGTGGTTACGACGTTTGGATACACCATTGCGCTCTGGTGTTCCAGGTGGCGTGAGTTGCGAAACTATTCCGCATTGTTTCAAATGAAGACCAAACTCGTAACTCAAATATTCTCCTCCATGATCTGATCGTAGAAACTTTCTTTTCTTGTTACGATGATTTTCCACTTCACTCTGAAATTCCTTGAACTTTTCAAATGTTTCAGACTTATGTTTCATCAAGTAGATATACCCATATCTGCTCAAATCATCTTTGAAGGTCAGAAAATAACGATACCCGCCGTGAGCATCAACACTCATCGGACTGCATACATCGGTATGTATTATTACCAATAAGTCTGTTGCTCGCTCCAAAGTTCCGGAGAACGGAGTTTTAGTCATCTTGCCCATAAGGCACGGTTCGCAAGCACCAAGTGATTCCAAAAGTCCATCAGCATGGAGTTTCTTCATGCGCTTTACACCGATATGACCCAGACGGCAGTGCCACAAATAAGTTACACTATCATTATTGAACTTATATCTTTTGGCTTCAATACTATGAATATGTGTATCACTACTATCGAGATTCAATAAAAATAGATCACTCATCAAGGGTGCATCACCATAAAGGATATTTCTCTGATTTAAATGAATAACCGTCTCGCATCAAACAAGATCCAGATATAATGTTCATGCTCAACGTTGGCACCAAATAACAATTACTCAAGTCTAAAACTAATCCCGAAGGTAGATGTAGAGGTAGCGTGCCGACCGCGATCACATCGACTTTGGAACCATTTCCCACACGCATCGTCTCCTCGTCCTTAGCCAATCTTCGCTTAATCCGTAGCCCCTGTTTCGAGTTGCAAATATGAGCAACAGAACCAGTATCAAATACACAGGTGCTACTGCGAGCATTAGTTAAGTACACATCAATAACATGTATACCAAATATACCTTTCACTTTGCCTTCCTTCTTATCCGCCAAATACTTGGGGCAGTTCCGCTTCCAGTGACCAGTCCCTTTGAAGTAGAAGCACTCAGTCTCAGGCTTAGGTCCAGACTTGGGCTTCTTCACTTGAGCAGCAACTTGCTTGCCGTTCTTCTTGAAGTTCCTCTTCTTCCCTTTGCCCTTCTTCTTGAAACTGGTGGTCTTATTGACCATCAACACTTGATGCTCCTTCTTGATTTCTACCTCCGCAGCTTCTAGCATCGCGAAGAGCTCAGGAATTGTCTTATCCATCCCTTGCATATTATAGTTCATCACGAAGCTTTTGTAGATTGGTGGCAGGGATTGAAGAACTCTGTCAATGACACTATCATCAGGAAGATTAACTCCCAGTTGAGTCAAGTGGTTGTGGTACCCAGACATTCTGAGTATATGCTCATCGACAGAACTATTCTCCCCATCTTGCAGCTATAGAACTTATTGGAGACTTCATATCTCTCAATCCGGGCATTGCTTGAAATATTAACTCCAACTCCTGGAACATCTCATATGCTCCATGACGTTCAAAACGTCGTTGAAGTTCCTGTTCTAAGCCGTAAAGCATGGCACACTGAACTATCGAGTAGTCATCAACGTGCGTCTCCTAGGCATTCACAATGTCTGCAGTTGTTGGCGTGGGTGGTACACCTAACGGTGCTTTCAGGACGTAATTCTTCTATGCAGCAATGAGGATAATCCTCAAGTTACGGACCCAGTCTGTGTAGTTGCTGCCATCATCTTTCAACTTAGCTTTCTCTAGGAACACATTAAAATTCAAAGGAACGGTAGCACGGGCCATTGATCTACAACAGCATAGACATGCAAAATACTATCATGTACTAAGTTCATGATAAATTAAAGTTCAATTAATCATATTACTTAAGAACTCCCACTTAGATAGACATCCCTCTAATCATCTAAGTGATCACGTGATCCAAATCAACTAAACCATGTCCGATCATCACGTGAGATGGAGTAGTTTTCAATGGTGAACATCCCTATGTTGATCATATACTATATGATTCACGCTCGACCTTTCGGTCTCAGTGTTCCAAGGCCATATCTGCATATGCTAGGCTCGTCAAGTTTAACCCGAGTATTCTGCATGTGCAAAACTGGCTTGCACCCGTTGTATGTGAACGTAGTATCACACCCGATCATCACGTGGTGTCTCGGCACGATGAACTGTCGCAACGGTGCATACTCAGGGAGACCACTTATACCTTGAAATTTGGTGAGAGATCATCTTATAATTCTACCACCGTACTAAGCAAAATAAGATGCATAAAGGATAAACATCACATGCAATCAATATAAGTGATATGATATGGCCATCATCATCTTGTGCCTTTTATCTCCATCTCCAAAGCACCGTCATGATCACCATCGTCACCGGCTTGACACCTTGATCTCCATCGAAGCATCGTTGTCATCTCGCCAACTATTGCTTCTACGACTATCGCTGCCGCTTAGTGATAAAGTAAAGCAATTACATGGCGATTGCATTTCATACAATAAAGCGACAACCATATGGCTCCTGCCAATTGCCGATAACTGTTACAAAACATGATCATCTCATACAACAATTTATATATTATCACGTCTTGACCATATCACATCACAACATGCCCTGCAAAAACAAGTTTGATGTCCTCTACTTTGTTGTTGCAAGTTTTACGTGGCTGCTACGGGTTTAGCAAGAACCGTTCTTACCTACGCATCAAAACCACAACGATTTTTCGTCAAGTGTGTTGTTTTAACCTTCAACAAGGACCGGGCGTAGTCACACTCGATTCAACTAAAGTTGGAGAAACAGACACACACTAGCCACTTGTGTGTGAAGCACGTCGGTAGAACCAATCTCATGAACGTGGTCATGTAATGTCGGTCTGGGCCGCTTCATCCAACAATACCGCCGAATCAAAATATGACATGCTGGTAAGCAGTATGACTATTACCGCCCACAACTCTTTGTGTTCTACTCGTGCATATAACATCTTAGCATAAGCCTGGCTCTGATACCACTGTTGGGGAACGCAGTACTTTCAAAAAAATTCCTATGATCACACAAGATCTATCTAGGTGATGCATAGAAACAAGCGGGGAGAGTGTATCCGCGTACCCTCGTAGACCAAAAGCGGAAGCGTTATATCAACGTGGTTGATGTAGTCGTACGTCTTCACGATCCGACCGATCTCAGCACCGAACGTACGGCACCTCCGTGTTTAGCACACATTCAGCTCGATGACGTCCTTCGTACTCTTGATCCAGTTGAGGCCGAGGAAGAGTTCCGTCAGCACGATGGTGTGGCGATGGTGATGATGAAGTTACCGGCGCAGGGCTTCGCCTAAGCACAACGACGATATGACTGAGGTGGAATATGGTGGAGGGGGGCACTGCACACGGCTAAACAATCAACTTGTGTGTCTATGGGGTGCCCCCTCCCCCGTATATAAAGGAGTGGAGGAGGGGAGGGCCGGCCCTCTCTATGGCGCAACCAAGGGGGGGAGTCCTACTCCCAGTAGGAGTAGGTTTTCCCCCTTCCCTAGTTAGAGTAGGAGAAGAAGGAAGAGGGAGAGGGAGAGAAGGAAAGGGGGCCGGCCCCTTCCCAATCCGGATTGGGCTTGGGGGGCCCACCTTGGCTGCCTCCTCCTCTCTTCCACCATGCCCCATTAAGGCCCATTAACTCCCCGGGGGATTCCGGTAACCCCCCGGTACTCTAGAAAAATGCCTGAACAACTCGGAACCTTTCCGGTGTCCAAACATAGCCTTCCAATATATCAATCTTTATGTCTCGATCATTTAGAGACTCCTCGTCATGTCCGTGATCACATCCGGGACTCCGAACAACCTTCGGTACATCAAAACACATAAACTCATAATACCGATCGTCATCGAATGTTAAGCGTGCGGACCCTACGGGTTCGAGAACTATGTAGACATGACCGAGACTATCTCTGATCAATAACCAATAGCGGAACCTGGATGCTCATATTGGCTCCTACACATTCTACGAAGATCTTTATGGGTCAAACCGCATAACAACATACCTAGTTCGATCTCGTTACCGGCAAGTCTCTTTACTCGTTCCGTAGTGCATCATTCCGTGACTAACTCATTAGTCACATTGCTTGCAAGTCTTATAGTGATGTGCATTACCGAGAGGGCCCAGAGATACCTCTCCGAAAACACGGAGTGACAAATCCTAATCTCGATCTATGCCAACCCAACAAACACCATCGGAGACACTTGTAGAGCATCTTTATAATCACCCAGCTACATTGTGATGTTTGATAGCACACTAAGTGTCCCTCCGGTATTCGGGAGTTGCATAATCTCATAGTCATAGGAACATGTATAAGTCATGAAGAAAGCAATAGCAATAAACTAAACGATCATAGTGCTAAGCTAACGGATGTGTCATGTCCATCACATCATTCTCCTAATGATGTGATCTTGGTCATCAAATGACAACACATGTCTATGGTTAGGAAACATAACCATCTTTGATTAACGAGCTAGTCAAGTAGAGGCATACTAGGGACACTATGTTTTGTCTATGTATTCACACATGTACTAAGTTTCCGGTTAATACAATTCTAGCATGAATAATAAACATTTATCATGATATAAGGAAATAAATAATAACTTTATTATTGCCTCTATGGCATATTTCCTTCAGTTAGGTCTATTTATCGGTATATGAATCTTGTGGTAAAATAGCTTGACATGTATTTTCATCAAGCTATAAGAGAAAAATATATGGATGATAAGAACAGAACCATACACTATAGAATTAGCATATGGCTAATTTTGATATTGGCCGAAGAAAAGAAAAATATGACCAAATAGATAGTAGATACTCCCTCCATTTTTATATATAAGGCCACAAACTCGTATTACAGGCATCAAGGTAATATTTAATGTCTTGCTTTGTAAACCAACTTTTCTTTTCGTTTATTGTGATTAATAATACGCCGCACGCATGCAAGGAAGGAATAGGAAACCGAGTGGTATGTCATTATGACTGCATGCATGCAAGTATTAAACAGGTTGCTAGTACGAGAAAAGCCATTCACTTCTGTCTCGATTAGTGTTGGTGGCCTTGTATAGATACAAAATGTATTTTTCATAGTGGCCTTGTATAAGTAAATAGAGGGAGTAATAAAAATCATATGAAAAATGAAGGCCTCTGCAGTTTAATCACGATCATTATTTGATTATTAGCATCAGATTATGAAACCATTCACTAACCTCTAGAAGGACACAGAAGGTAGATAAACCACGTCAGTATTTTGGTGTGGCTTTCAAGCAGCTTCAATTCGACAAACGATATGTCATGATAGCAATCTGTCACCATACTAATCTTCGTGTCGGAAATAAGAACTTCATTCCTATTGAATCAAACAAGGAGACACACAAAAATCAATAGAAACACAGTACAAGCCCATTGACTGCTCCTAATAGTCCACATTCTACTGATGTTACAAGCACAAACTCCACCTTATCTAACAAAAAAACACCACCCAACATCTGTTAATCAGATGAATGAATAAGCTCGCAGGACAGAAGGTCAACTACCAACCTAGCAGAAAATTATTGTATATGGTACATGGTACACCCACCTAAATAATATCTTAAAATAATTACAACTTAAATCAGGTAACTGAAGCACCAAGTGTAGGAAGATAGGCTATTGGTTTGGTAGTAGGCAAAAAGCTAACTAATAATGACTTGGTTAATTAGAAAAACATGTTAAGTCTTTTTCTTAAGCTGCTATGGCGGGCAAAAGCCGGCCTGAACCATTTTCATTTTCATAAACAAGAGTGAGATACAATACAACGGCCACACAAGGTAGCACCCAACACACACAAGAGGGGACAGAGAAACATCAGAAGGAGAACCAAAAATGATCTCCAACTAGCAGCCATCACCAAGAACTTAGCACCCGTCACCACTAGACCGACCAAGAGGAGCGGGAACAAGCATGGTTGGATCAGTCTAAAGGAGACCCGACACCGAGATTACGTAGAGGAGAAGTCGCTTGCTGCCCTGTGATCCCTCTGTAACTTGAAGAACTAGGAGAGTCACAACCACCATTGAAGGGCATCCCACTACCTAGCCACAACGTGATGGAGAAAGCCGCAGGCTGTGACAGCCTGGATTTTGCCTTCTCTCTTTTTACCGGACTTGCCTTCTCTCTCTTTCCGGACTTGGTTTTCATCGTGGTTTTTGCCCTGATTTGATTTGGAGTTTTGGATCATTTCAAATGGACTTGTCACTTGGGCATATCCTTGGCTTTCACCCAAGTGACCTATCTACCTTATTCCTCCCACAAATTCCCAAAATAATAAAATGAATATTTTTCCTAAAAGGAAAATATTCATTTTTCTCTCTTAAGTTCATTTCAGAACTGTGTGCTCCAAAGCAACCTCAATTTTTCTAGCTCATAAAAATCTGACATAATTCCTAAATATTCTTAGAACCTTGGCACACCTTCCCATGAAAAAATATTGCATCACTTTTTGTAATATTTTTGCTATAGAAAATCTTTTCACTTCTGGACCAGAAATGCACTTTGTACAGCAAGTGCATTTTTCCTTGAGCTTTTAGCCTTGATCTTTCTTGAGCTTAAACACCCTCCTAAGAAACCCTAAACCCCAGGAGATCAGCCCTAATGGCCTTCTAGAAGGTGGCCAAACTTGGCGACCAAGTTTCTGTACAAAAACTTGTCAGCTAAGTGGACTCACTTCTGGTCGACCTGGGCCTGAGCCATCAACTCCCCTAGACTAAACACTGCATGGTCGAGAGCGTAGACAAGGTTTGGCTGCTCCTGGGCATCGTTCTGACCATGCCAGCCTGGTGACCGCGCGTGGACACGGTGCCTGGCATGCGTCTCGACGCGCTCTGGCTGGTGCATTGTGCTCTGTTTCGTGCGTGCACGTTCCAGCGCTCGCCGCCGACTGCCGCACCCCGCCACCAGCCTCGACCCATCACTAGTGACCGCACCCTGACGCTCTTTTACGCCGGAGCCGCTGCAGCGAGCACGGGCGCGTCGCGTCCAAAACGGCACAGTGCGCGTGTGCGCTTGTCCACTTCTCCAACCGCCTCCTGTGCTCGTCCACGAGCGTGGGCAAGCCCCTGAGTCGACCCTGAGCCTTTGCCCCCTCGCGTTGGAGCTTCTTGCCGACGTTCGCCGCGTGTCCAGAGCACTCCGACGGCGACACGCCCCCCCCCCTCCGCTCCGGCTATATATAGCGCACCCCGCCTCCCTCGCTAGCCACGCACCACTCCACACCACCTCCACGAACACGTAGACAAGCTGAAGCCCGGTCGGGCAGGCCTCTGGCCGTCGCCCCGACCCGAGGACTCCGGCGATCCCCGCAGTCCAGCCGCCGCACTCCGATGCCTCTCGAGCTCAAGCAGCTGCTTGGGCGGGACATTGGGGCTCTGCTGGTGCTGCCTGGACCCCGTGGAGCCCTCGGAGCCGTCTCTAGCCGCCGTCTTCTTCCTCTCCGGGGAATCCCGTCCGCCATCGAAGCTTGCGAGCTCAACTGCGACCAGCTCCGGCCACCGCTCGCCAAGCCACGGGTATGGGCAGGTGCGCCACGACCCCAGCTTCAATCCTATCCCTCCCGTTTAGCCCCAAGCCCCCTCGTCACCGACGTGAGCTCCGGTGAAGCCCCGCCTCCCTCTGATCTCTCTCCCTCCTGACGCACGGGACCCACCTGTCGGTCTCACCACTCGCGCCCGAAGCGATATGAGTGGAGGCGTATTTCTCTTTTACGCCTTCGACGTCACCCCCCCCCCCCAGAATTTCTGTTTAATTCAAATTTATTCAGAATTTGACCAAACTTTGACCAGCCACCATTTCTAAACCGTAAGTCCAAATGAATTGATTCTTTTTGCATTGTCTTTGTTACAGAAAGCTCTAGCAGCACACCAAAAGGTGGATTTTTCCTTGTTGTCCAGAATTTCTGGTAATTTTCAGAATGTGTTTTGACATTTATTTTTGTGGTTTTAAAATATTTTCAGAAGGAGGATCTTGCCTTGAAGCTAACCAGGAGGAGTGTGACCCTCCTCTGCACTAAGGCAAGCCCGGCATCATTTGGATGGTGTTATTTCAATATCTATGATATTCTACTTGAATATGAGTCTTTATTTGCATTTAAAATTTGATAAAATGATATGGTTAATTGCTAGTTGTTTTATGATGCTTGATATGCTTGTTTTAGGTTCTGGTTGAGTTCATATAATTGTTTGGCTAATCAGAGTAAGATTTTGCACTAGATATTTTGTTATGGAAAATTATGGTAGCTATTTGGCTAGTAATAGTTTTCAACTAAATGATGAACTTATAAAAATGTTGTTGGTAGATAAAAATGAGTTATAACCAGAGAAGTTTCTAATCTTAGTAGTGCAACATAGTTATGTGGTTTGTTTTGATCCATGCTTAAGAGTTGCTTGCTCTGTGTGACGAGTGGTTGCATGATTTCCGGTACGATGCCATGTTAGTAACAAAAAGTTTTCTAAAAATTAATACTTGATTAAGTTCAACCTAAATATGATGTTGATCACATCATGGTGCCACTGAATCGGGTTTTTAATTCAGTGCGACCACATTTACCTAATGGGAAGGTCTTGATTCGGTCCTTTGTCGTGGCCCTCACCGGTGCCTCCCGCGAGGGAAGGTTATGGGCGTGCATACCCTGGCCCGGTAGGCAGACATAACCTTGTGTGCTCGTTTTGTTCTTATGGTACCTTCTCCCCGGTTGGGACCGTTTTGCCACGACGGTGGTCGTTGGTGTCTTTGGTAGACACGGGGCCACCCAAGACCTAGCCCTGAGAGGGAGATGGTCGGAGTGGCCGGGGAGAGTGCATGGCAAAGGGAGGGTTTCGTCGGAGTACTTTGGTCCACCCGAATGGGAGTGCGAGGCCGGGTATTACGTAGTGTGGGTAAAGTGTGCTACCTCTGCAGAGTGTATTTAATCTATCGATAGCCGCACCCTTGGTTATGGGCAAGACTCGGGAGTAAGTCACACCATGGATCAACTTTTATAATTAATCTTGCAAACTAGTAATTGTTGTGATGCATTGTTTCGTGGTGAACCTTGAACACTCGAGGTGTTCATGAGTGTTTGGTTTCAGGTGTGACCCCGGTATGGTCACCGTTTGGTTACGAGGTAACCGTCTGGTAATCGAGTCCGTGTGACTCGGTGTGCTGTTTGGTTGCTTTGCATAGCTTTGCCTTTGTAGTAATTTCTTGCATTAATTTAACTTGATTAATTATCATGATATTGTCTGTCATCGTGCTTATGTTTGTTGTGAGCTTGCAAGTACATTCATTGTACTGACCTGGCGTGTCATGCCAGCTTTCAAGCAAGTCGATTCGCATCGGAGCGCATCTCGTGTCTAGGACGTGTCCACGTCGGTGTCCCTGTGCCATGGAGTTCCGCTACGTCGTTCTTCCGCTGCCGCGTAGTTTCGTGTGATCGAGGCCCCAGCCATGTTCACTAAATAATGTAGATACTGTCCAGCAGCACTGTGTGTGTTGCTTGGCCTCGAAGCTCGATGTAATATCAGACCTTTGTACCACGCTAGCATCAATAAAGAGGTTATTTCTGTACCATGTTGTTGTGTATTGCCAGAAGACTCGATCTCTGGGCTGGCAATGCAGGGTAAACCGGTCACTCTGAGCCGGGGTGCCACAACGCTTGGTATCAGAGCCGCTCTGATTATAGGACACGCTAGACCGGTAGTGCGTTAGTAAAACGGTAGATAGTTTCATTTGAGTGCCGGTAGACATAGGAATTGGTTGTTGCATTGCATGCATGACTTATTGTTGTTATTACTAACCGTATGGTTTGTGAGTGTAGATGGCACCAGTACCGATCATGTACCATCCTGAGCCAGCTCCGTGCACATCGCCGCACCTGCTTCAGAACGTGTGGCGACGACTCTATCCAGAGGGTGCTGATCCAGAGTATCGGGTGTATCGCGAGCATCTGGTCGGTGCAGTGTATGAGTATTACGCTGAGGTCACTCTACACCACAGTTCCCCATCCGGCGCTTGCACTCGTTCGTCTAAGGGTGGTCTTGCTTCTACGCCATCTTAGGCGGTTCAGTTTGCTGCTATCGAGGCTCTTGTAGACTTGCGCTACAATGAGGTTCGCATGCACACCCACCCTGGACTTTTCTTCTACCCATCTCTGCACGAGAATGGGCGTATCCGCTTTCCTTTGATTAATCCGGCGTGCGATCGTCCCACTAGCCACCTTGCATGCTACATCACCGCTAGCTATCTCCTTAACTACGAGTTAGCTCGGGAGCTCTCACGCGCTCACGCCGCTCTCGCTACTGCTCGTGCAAGGAACCCTCTTCCCGCTGTCATCTACACTTCTGCTCCTCCCACCTCCGTTCCTACGATGACCCCGCAGGGTACCATTAAACCTTTGACGGTGAACCCTCGCAGCGCTCCTGCAGCATGGTCTTCTCTTGTCGCTACTCCTGCAGCTCCTATGCTTAGATCCCATCCCCCGCCTGCCCCTGAGGGAGAGCCCTCAAGGTAGCGCCAGCGCACCTCTCTTCCCCCGGAGGTCTCTACTATCAGTTCAGGATCTGGGTCCGGCTCAGGAGACGAGCCTGCAGCAGCACCATCCGATCAGTAGATTGTTAGAGTATTGTGGTAGTCATAAGCATGATGTATGGCTGTAATCGCACATGTCATGATGCGTAGTTTCATGTACGAGGGTAGTAGACCCGTTGCGATGTTTATTTTCATGTTGGGACTATGTATAATTATGTTGGACTCTTTTTCTTCGACTTGGTTTCATTCGCCGTTTTCTTCCGGGATTTGTCATTGGTTTTCCCCCATTTTGGAATTTTCTCATCATGGTTGCTATGTATTGGGAAAACGAAAAATAGGATGCCGCGTGGAGGCAGCAGCAGTCAAGCTGGTGAGGATGTCCCTGTTCGTCGTTCCGCAAGACAGGCAGGACATTCCCCTGAACCATACCAGCCACCTCCGCCTCCACCGCCACAACCGCCTTCCATCGAGCAAATCCTGTGAATGTTTGAAGAAAGAAGGAGCAACAATCTGCTGGAAATACTGAAAAGTGTACAAGTTATGGTTGGGCAGAATGGAAACCAGAATGGCCATCATTCCAAGCTATCAGATTTTCAGCAAACCAAGCCTCCTAGTTTCAGCCATGCTACAGATCCTTTGGACGCCGACGACTGGCTAAGGACTATTGAGAGAAAACTGGAAATTGCTCGCACAGACGAAGGAGACAAGGTTCCTTTCGCCACGCATTATCTCGACGGAGCTGCCGCTATATGGTGGGATAATGCCAAAGCAATATGGCCTGCCGACGAGGAAATTACTTGGACAAAATTCAAGGATCACTTCCGCAAATATCATATTCCCTCCGGAGTCATGAAGATCAAGCAAACGCGAATTTCTCGCTCTCACTCAAGGCAGCATGACCGTCGCCGAGTACCTGAATAAATTCAACTATTTGGCCCGTTATTCTCTCCATGATGTGGCCACAGAAGAGCGGAAGATCGATCGGTTCCTTGGAGGCCTAAATCAGCATCTCAGGTCTCTCGGCATGTTTGATTTCCCAGACTTCCTGACTCTGGTGAACAAGGCCCTAATCGTTGAGAGGGAACACAAGCTCCTGCACGATAACAAGCTAGCTGCTAATGACCACAAGCGCAAATTCGAGCCCAAGAAGGATATGCAACCAGTGCAAAAGGCTCGTACATGGCAACAGACTCAGGTGGAGTACAAACCCAATTGGCAGCAGAACGTCAACAAGACTACTACACAAGTCAAGAATGTCGTGACCAGCCCGGTGCGCGACGATTGCCAGCGCAACAATTTGTGCTTTAGCTGTGGTCAAACCGGACACTACGCCCGACAGTGTCCCAAGAACACCAAGCACGTCGCTCCATTTCAGCCGCAAGTCAACTACATGGAGCAGTATTCCGCCCCCGATATAATCCAGGGGCAAGTTCATCACATCTCCGCAGACGAAGCCCAAGAGGACCCGAAAGTCGTCATTGGTATGTTCCTCGTTAACGACATACCCGCCGTAATTTTATTTGACTCTGGGGCTTCTCACTCTTTCATTTTGCGGAGTTTTGCTTCCCAAAACAATTTTTCTTGCTCGATTTTGGGAAAACACATGCTGGTACAATCCCCGGGATCCATACTCAGAAGCAATCTCGTCTGCCGAAATTTGGAGATTGACATCAAGGGCGTCAAGTTTCCAACATCGTTGATAATCATCGATTCCAGAAAATTGGATGTCATTCTGGGCATGAATTGGTTAACCCAATACCAAGTCTGCATCAGTTGTGCGACCAGAGAAGTTACCCTGAAAAATATGGAAGGTCGCACCACAAGTTTTTATGCCCGCAAGCGCATCCCCACGAAGGATATGGTTTTCGCAGCCGTGACAGAAGAGGTGGAATTAATCCCAGTGGTCAGCGAGTATCCAGATGTATTTCCTGAAGAATTACCCGGCATGCCACCAGACCGGGAATTGGAGTTCGCTATTGACCTAGTGCCTGGAACCACCCCGATACATAAGAAATATTATCGGATGCCCTCCTCAGAATTGGTGGAATTGAAGAAACAACTGGATGAGATGCTGCAAAAAGGATACATTCGTCCAAGCTCTTCCCCATGGGGATCACCAGCAATCTTCGTGGACAAAAAGGATGGCAGTCTACGAATGTGCGTAGACTACCGACAACTGAATGACGTCACCATTAAAAACAAGTATCCACTGCCGAGGATTGACAACCTGTTTGATCAACTCAGTGGGGCCAAAGTATTCTCAAAGATTGATTTGAGGACGGGGTATCATCAACTCAAGATTAAGAAGGAAGATATTCCTAAGACCGCGTTCACCACTCGGTACGGTCTTTACGAATACACCGTTATGTCCTTCGGCCTCACCAACGCTCCTGCATTCTTTATGCATATGATGAACAAGGTGTTTATGGATTTCTTGGACAAATTCATGGTGGTGTTTATTGACGACATCCTCATCTACTCCAAGAGCAAGGAAGAACATAAGGAGCATCTTCGGGCAGTTCTGCAAAGGCTTCACGATCATCAATTGTATGCCAAATTCAGCAAATGTGAGTTTTGGCTCCAGCAAGTGGGATTCCTCGGACATATCCTCTCGGCAGAAGGAATCTCGGTGGACCCAAGCAAGGTAAAAGATGTACTTGATTGGTCCGCACCCACCACCGTCTCAGAGGTCCGAAGTTTCCTTGGACTGGCCGGGTATTACCGCCGTTTTATCGAAGGATTTTCCAAGATCGCCCAGCCAATGACTGGGCTCCTCAAGAAGGATAAGAAGTTCGTATGGACTGAAGACTGCGAACGGAGCTTCAATGAGTTAAAAACCAGACTGACATCGGCACCCGTATTAACTCTTCCAGATATCTACCGCGGTTTCGATGTTTACTGCGACACCTCCAGAAAAGGACTAGGGTGCGTACTCATGCAAGATGGCAAAGTGGTGACCTATGCATCTCGCCAACTGCGACAACATGAAGGAAATTATCCTACTCATGATTTGAAATTGGCCGCGGTGGTGCACGCTTTAAAAATCTGGAGACATTATCTGATTGGAAAGAAGTGCCAGATATTCACCGACCATAAAATTCTCAAGTATATATTCACTCAGCCCGACTTGAACCTTCGGCAGCGAAGATGGCTCGAGTTGGTTAAGGACTATGACCTCGGAATAAATTATCACCCGGGCAAAGCTAATGTGGTGGCTGATGCCCTCAGCCGCAAACCAGCCCACCTCAATGCCCTAATGGATTCCTTGCCTCCAGAGCTCTATGAAGAAATCATGCGGCTAAATTGGTGATCACCGACGCCCGTCTTACCAATATATTGGAAGTTGCTCCTACTCTAGAAGAAGAAATCCGCAGAGCTCAAGCGGATGATAAGGTGTTACGGATATATGTTCAAAAGTTGCACCAAGGGCAAGCACCTGATTTCACTATGGATCAACAAGGTTCGCTAAGGTTCCGAGGAAGACTTTGCGTACCCTACCAAGACAGTCTGAAGAACAAAATATTGGCGGAAGCACATGAAGCACCATACTCAATTCATCCCGGTGGTACCACGATGTATGAGGATCTTCGCCAGATATTTTGGTGGGATGGAATGAAGAAAGACATCGCCTATTTTGTGGCCTGATGCGATATCTGCAATAAGGTAAAGGCGGAACACCAAAAACCCGCCAGACTCCTCCAGCCTCTGCCGGTATCCCAATGGAAATGGGACGATATTTGCATGGACTTCATCACCGGATTACCAAGGTCTCATCGAGGAAACGACGCGATATGGGTCATAGGGGACACTCTAACCAAGGTGGCACACTTCCTGCCTATCCGGACCACATACCGTACAAATCAACTTGCACAGCTGTATGTATCAAGAATCGTCAGTCTGCATGGAGTACCCAAGACTATCACCTCAGACAAGGGATCTCTATTCACATCCGCATTTTGGTCCCGACTTCATCAAGCCTTGGGGACCGCTTTGAAGTACAGCATGGCTTACAATCCTCAGACAGATGGACAGACTGAGTGAGTAAATCAAATACTCGAAGATATGCTCCGGGCGTGTACATTGGCCCAAGGAACCAAGTGGGAAGACCGTCTGCCCTACGCCGAGTTTTCCTACAACAACAGTTTCCAGGCCAGCTTAAAGATGTCACCCTATGAAGCCCTGTATGGCCGGAAATGCCGCACCCCATTGAATTGGTCTCAAACCGGAGATAGCCGTATTTTCGGGACTGATTTAATGCTTGAAGCAGAGAAGCAAGTCAAGGAGATACGAGACAGACTGCAACTGGCCAAATCCCGACAGAAGAGCTACTATGATGCCAAACATCGTCAGATCAGCTTCGAACCCGGAGAACACGTATATCTTCGAGTCACCCCTATGAAAGGAGTCAAGAGGTTCTAGACCCGAGGAAAATTGGCACCCAGATATATCGGTCCACTCCCTGTTATGGCCAGAGTCGGTACAGTTGCCTACCAGTTGGAATTGCCACCAGAATTGTCAGAAGTACACAACGTATTTCACATCTCACAGCTAAGAAGATGCATCTCGCCACCGGAGAAAACGACTGATATGTCAGAGATAGAATTGGCTAAGGATTTGACTTATGAGGAAAAGCCAATTAGAATACTGGATCAGACAGAAAGGGTCACTCGCAGCAAAGAGATAAGATTTTACAAGGTTTAGTGGGAGCATCACACAGAAGAAGAAGCAACCTGGGAAAGAGATGAATTTTTAAGGACTGCATACCCTGAATGGTTTTCCCAAGCAACCGAATCTCGAGGACGAGATTCATCCTAAGTGGGGGAGGTTTGTGACAGCCTGGATTTTGCCTTCTCTCTTTTTACCGGACTTGCCTTCTCTCTCTTTTCGGACTTGGTTTTCATTGTGGTTTTTGCCCTGATTTGATTTGGAGTTTTGGATCATTTCAAATGGACTTGTCACTTGGGCATATCCTTGGCTTTCACCCAAGTGACCTATCTACCTTATTCCTCCCACAAATTCCCAAAATAATAAAATGAATATTTTTCCTAAAAGGAAAATATTCATTTTTCTCTCTTAAGTTCATTTCAAAACTTTGTGCTCCAAAGCAACCTCATTTTTTCTTGATCAGAAAAATCTGAGATAATTCCTAAATATTCTTAGAACCTTGGCACACCTTCCCATGCAAAAATATTGCATCACTTTTTGTAGTATTTTTTCTGTAGAAAATCTTTTCACTTCTGGACCAGAAATGCACTTTGTACAGCAAGTGCATTTTTCCTTGAGCTTTTAGCCTTGATCGTTCTTAAGCTTAAACACCCTCCTAAGAAACCCTAAACCCCAGGAGATCAGCCCTAATGGCCTTCTAGAAGGTGGCCAAAGCTTGGCGACCAAGTTTCTGTACAGAAACTTGTCAGCTAAGTGGAGTCACTTCTGGTCGACGTGGGCCTGAGCCATCAACTCCCCTAGACTAAACACTGCACGGTCGAGAGCGTAGACAAGGTTTGGCCGCTCCTGGGCGTCGTTTTGACCATGCCAGCCAGGTAACCGCACGTGGACACGGTGCCTGGCATGCGTCTAGACGCGCTCTGGCTGGCGCCTTGCGCTCTGTTTCGCGCGTGCATGTTCCAGCGCTCGCCGCCGACTGCCGCACACCGCCACCAGCCTCGACCCATCACTAGTGACCGCACCCTAGCGCTCGCCGACACTGGAGCCGCCGCAGCGAGCACGGGCGCGTCGCATCCAAAACGGCACAGTGCGCGCGTGCGCTTGTCCACTTCTCCAACCGCCTCCTGATCTCGTCCGCGAGCGTGGGCAAGCCCCTGAGTCGACGCTGAGCCTTTGCCCCCTCGCGTCGGAGCTTCTCGCCGATGTTCGCCGCGTGTCCAGAGCACTCCGACGGGACACATCCCCCCCCCTCCGCTCCGGCTATATATAGCGCACCCCGCCTCCCTCGCTAGCCATGCACCACTCCACACCACCTACACGAACACGTAGACAAGTTGAAGCCCGGTCGGGCAGGCCTATGGCCGTCGCCCCGACCCGAGGACTCCGGCGATCCCCGCAGTCCAGCCGCCGCACTCCGATGCCTCTCGAGCTCAAGCAGCTGCTTGGGCGGGACATTGGGGGTCTGCTGGTGCTGCCTGGACCCCGTGGAGCCCTCGGAGCCGTCTCTAGCCGCCGTCTTCTTCCTCTCCGGGGAATCCCGTCCGCCATCGAAGCTTGCGAGCTCAACTGCGACCAGCTCCGGCCACCGCTCGCCAAGCCACGGGTATGGGCAGGTGCGCCACGACCCCAGCTTCAATCCTATCCCTCCCGTTTAGCCCCAAGCCCCCTCGTCACCGACGTGAGCTCCGGCGAAGCCCCGCCTCCCTCTGATCTCTCTCCCTCCTGACGCACGGGACCCACCTGTCGGTCTCACCACTCGCGCCCGAAGCGATATGAGTGGAGGCGTATTTCTCTTTTACGCCTTCGACGTCACCCCCCCCCCCCCAGAATTTCTGTTTAATTCAAATTTATTCAGAATTTGACCAAACTTTGACCAGCCACCATTTCTAAACCATAAGTCCAAATGAATTGATTCTTTTTGCATTGTCTTTGTTACAGAAAGCTCTAGCAGCACACCAAAAGGTGGATTTTTCCTTGCTGTCTAGAATTTCTGGTAATTTTCAGAATGTGTTTTGACATTTATTTTTGTGGTTTTAAAATATTTTCAGAAGGAGGATCTTGCCTCGAATCTAACTAGGAGTGTGACCCTCCTCTGCACTAAGGCAAGCCACAGCATCATTTGGATGGTGTTATTTCAATATCTATGATTTTCTACTTGAATATGAGTCTTTATTTGCATTTAAAATTTGATAAAATGATTTGGTTAATTGCTAGTTGTTTTATGATGCTTGATATGCTTGTTTTAGTTTCTGGTTGAGTTCATATAATTGTTTGGGTAATCAGAGTAAGACTTTGCACTAGATATTTTGTTATGGAAAATTATGGTAGCTATTTGGCTAGTAATAGTTTTCAACTAAATGATGAACCTATAAAAATGTTGTTGGTAGATAAAAATGAGTTATAACCAGAGAAGTTTCTGATTTTAGTAGTGCAACATAGTTATGTGGTTTGTTTTGATCCATGCTTAAGAGTTGCTTGCTCTGTGTGACGAGTAGTTGCATGATTCCGGTACGATGCCATGTTAGTAACAAAAAGTTTTCTAAAAATTAATACTTGATTAAGTTCAACCTGAATATGATGTTGATCACATCATGGTGCCACTGAATCGGGTTTTTAATTTGCGACCACATTTACCTAATGGGAAGGTCTTGATTCGGTCCTTTGTCGTGGCTCTCACCGGTGCCTCCCGCGAGGGAAGGTTATCGGCGTGCATACCCTGGCCCGGTAGGCAGACATAACCTTGTGTGCTTGTTTTGTTTTTATGGTACCTTGTCCCCGGTTGGGACCGTTTTGTCACGACGGTGGCGGTTGGTGTCTTTGGTAGACACGGGGCCACCCAAGACCTAGCCCTAAGAGGGAGATGGTCGGAGTGGCCAAGGAGAGTGCATGGCAAAGGGAGGGTTTCGTCAAAGTAGTTTGGTCCACCCGAATGGGAGTGCGAGGCCGGGTATTCCGTAGTGTGGGTAAAGTGCACTACCTCTGCAGAGTGTATTTAATCTATCGATAGCCGCGCCCTCGGTTATGGGCAAGACTCGGGAGAAAGTCACACCATGGATCAACTTTTATAATTAATCTTGCAAACTAGTAATTGTTGTGATGCATTGTTTCGTGGTGAACCTTGAACACTCGAGGTGTTCATGAGTGTTTGGTTTCAGGTGTGACCCCGGTATGGTCACCGTTTGGTTACGAGGTAACCATCTGGTAAGCGAGTCCGTGTGACTCGGTGCGCTGTTTGGTTGCTTTGCATAGCTTTATTTTTGTAGTAATTTATTGCATTAATTTTACTTGATTAATTATCATGATATTGTCTGTCATCGTGCTTATGTTTGTTGTGAGCTTGCAAGTACATTCAATGTACTGACCTGGCGTGTCATGCCAGCTTTCAAGCAAGTCGATTCGCATCGGAGCGCATCTCGTGTCTAGGACGTGTCCACGTCAGTGTCCCTGTGCCATGGAGTTCCACTACGTCGTTCTTCTGCTGCCGCGTAGTTTCGTGTGATCGAGGCCCCAGCCATGTTCACTAAATAATGTACATACTGTCCAGCAGCACCATGTGTGCCGCTTGGCCTCGAAGCTCGATGTAATATCAGACCTTTGTACCATGCTAGCATCAATAAAGCGGTTATTTATGTACCATGTTGTTGTGTATTGCCAGAAGACTCGATCTCTGGGCTGGCAATGCAAGGTAAACCGGTCGCTCTGAGCCGGGGTGCCACACAGGCCGTGCCAAAGGGCAATGTTTCGTCGAGACTACCATGCACCTCCTCTAGGCCACACCACGGCCACCATCACAAATAGAGAGAACAAAAACACTATGCGAGGCAACCAAACCTAAAACGTCGTCGAAGGGCACCGAACTCTGAGATATCACCGCCGCCACGAGCCCCCAAGAGAGAGGAAGACCAAAAACTCCAAGATGACCAAGGCAAAGACCGCCGCCAGTACCAAACCCACCCACCACACTCCAACCGAGAGATAAAAGTGACCAGTAGCGGATCTGTGGCTCCAAGACAACGCCCCCAAGGGGGAAACGACATCGCAGATGTCATCGTCATCTGATCAAGAGATAGATCTCAGGCTTTTGCCTGGAGCACACCAAGAACGGTCGATGAAAACTTCACAATGATGCCTTCAAGAAGGTATAAGAGATGCCCAAAGGCGTCACCATCATCGCTGCCGACCAAGTCAGCAGTAGGCTTTCGCCTGAAGTGTCATGACCGGACCTCACCGTGACACGTTGTCCTTCAAGTCCAGTAAACACATGGGCGCGATACTTCACCACCCTCCTGCCAAACCATGGCGAGCGTCCTCGCCGTGTCCGAAAGGAGACCCTCCGCAGAACTCACCTCGAGCATGTGAGTTGGTCGAAGGTAGGATATGTCCAGACCGCCGCACCAGCACCTCCGCCACCTTCTAGCCACCACCCACACATGCCCTTAGGCATCACACCAGGATCGGAGTTTCCAGTTCTTTTTTCTGCAGTACCTTGACGTGACGAGGTGAAAGAGGTTCAAGATTCCATTTTCTTTTTATAAGGGCTAAAATCACTTATTCTTTTGGCTTTTTGACCCCATATTGTAGGGTGGGTCTCGAAACATAGGAAAGATCTCCCTCCAAGCCGTACATACGACTTTCATCAAATACAGCTTTCCACAGAATTCTATGAACAAAGGGGTAGCACCCCGCCATTGTCAACATGGACACCCAATCCACCGCCACCGACCAGCACTCCACCCACTGCCACGAACCCAACCATGCTGGCCACAATCCGCACCACCATCCCGCCGCCAACCCCACTAGCTGCGGCCACGGGTAGCCGTCGCCCTAGCCGAACCCAAGGTTGCCAGATCCGACAAGAAATGCCCCCGGCGGCCAGCTGCGAGGCCCCCATGCATGAGTGGGCGCCGGCACCTCGCACGCGCGTCGAACCCTGCTACCAGCCCGCTCCCGACTCACCTCCACTGCCGCATGGACACCGCGCTGAGATTCGCCGCGGAAGCTGCCGCCAGCCGCGCGTCCAAGGGACGCCCACCTTGCCACCGTCTTTTTTAAAATATTACTCCCTCCGTCTCATAATATAAGAGAAGTTTTGACACTAGAGTAGGTTAGAGTGGCCGGTCCGATGTCCGGGCTTTCCCATATCCGTTTCGGATTTAAGCTGGGTTTGAGGGGTGCGGGTCCGCTAGTACATCCGCAGCTGTTTTGATACGTTTTATTGACGGGTGCTGACCAGTCATGTTGCTACGTGAGCACTGAGTTTACAGCTCGACTTCTTTGGTTGCAAATGTTTAAACTCTACTAGAATAATGCTCGTGCGGTGCAACGGGATATAAGTCTTTTAGTACGTCGGTTTGTGATTTACCTTGATCATCAAATTCTGCTCATGAATCTCTACTACTTACCATTTCAAGCTCTTTGATTCGAAGTTTGGTAAGTAAATTAAAATGGAGCCGGTTCAGAAGGTAAGTAAATTAAGTTGATTTATTATCGTATAAGGAAGGTTGAACGAAGGGGTGGTGGGAAGAGGACTGGGATCAGGTGACTTACCTCTTGGCAGTCACGCTGTAACATGCGGCTATAAATCCAACGTTCATTATTGATCCAACGTACAGCAACGGTTGAAGGCCAAAGACGGTCCAGACTTCAGTGATTCAAGCCACATGATTGGAACGATGTCTGTTCTGTACATGTTTTCGATACCTCTGCATGCATCTATCTAAACCTACGAATCTGCTATTAAGTCAACCATAAATTAATCTCTACAATAAAAGAACAAAAACTCAGCAAGATCAGTCACACAAAGCTACATATATTTTTCTTTTACCAAGCTACATACATTTTTTCCTTTACCATATAAATACATTTGCTATTAAGGACATCTCTGACACCAACCCCTGAAACAAACAAATATTAATCATTTTGTCCACGGACTGGTTTGGACCAGTACGCAGACACTAATTCAGAATCAAATTCATTACATCTTTTGATACATTTCTTTTTTTTGCGGCTGGCATTTTTGATATACTTCAACTAAACAAAAATGCCCCGAAGTTAACCTAGTCTAAATCTCCGCCAGTCGTAGTGAGCCCCCAAAAGTGTCCAACAAGTCCTTGTTATTCACCACCGTGTCCATGTAGGGCGGCCGTGAGCCCTAGAAAGTGAAGGTGCGGTCGTCGGCAAGGAAAAGTAGGACATGGGACACGAGAACAACACGCAACGGTCCGGACGCTCGCAAAGCCCCTGTTGTTTGCCTCTAGTTTCGGACGAAACGGACGTCCGGACCGATCCACGGACGGATGAGGTACCGAGTTAGATGGAAAATTGCTTCCGGACCACTCGGTCCAGACGGATGCGGGAGGTTTAAGGGTCAGGGTTGAAGATGCCCTAAGCCAACTACGAATAAATCTCTACAAAAATTAAAAGAACAAAAACTCAGCCAGATCAAGCACGCACCAATCTGCAAAGGCAAGAGTAAACTGTACAGCTAGATCCCATAGGCAAGCCGACTGCCTCCTTTGTCTCGTGCTCCGACTGCTCAATAGCAAGCCGGAGCGCCTTGGCGTTCTTCCGCCGGAGGCAGCGAGCGTCCGTCTCCGCCATCGTGAGGGACCGGCGGTAGACCCATGCGAGGAGACGCGCGTCCTCGTCGGGGTCCGCCTCCATCCCACAGCGGCGGCGCGCGGACTGCTTCACCGCATCCACGTTGCCTCTCGCGGCGCGCGCCTCTGATCCCGGAGTGCGCGTGCGGGCCGACATCGCGGGCACTACCACCCACCGCTGCCTGCATGGAGGAGAGGCCGGTGGGAGAAGGAGATGGCGCTGTCCTGGCGTCGCTGTGCGCGGGCCGGGTGGTTCCAGCTCCGGCGTTCGCGCTGCGCCGGCGCTCCAGATCCGGAGCTGCCGCCAGTCTCCACCTTCGACCGCTCTAGTGCAATGCGGAGGGCCATCTCCTCCTCGTAGTCGAGCTCGGAGCCGGAGTCGCTGTCGGAGCTGGTCATCATAGTGGATAGGATTGGAATCCGAGAAGGAAAGAAGAGGATGGAGCGAGAGAGAGTGAGCTATGGTTCGGAGCGAGGCGTCCGGATTGGGGTTTTTATGGGACGGTTGTGGGGTCGGTGGTGGGCTGGACCTGTCAGGCGGACGCGACCGGGCCGCCCTATATTTGGGTTAGATATGAGGGGTGCAGGTCTGCTCGAGTGTTTGTCCATGGTTTGAGAGGTCCGGTTGGGTTGATTTTTTTTGACCGGTCAGTGACCGGATAGCCTGCCCAGGCGTTTGAGACGGGTACGAGAGGCCCAGCTGTAGATGCTCTTGATCTCTAAAAAAAATCAAAAGAACAAAAGGCTAAGTTTTTGTAGTTTTGAATTTTATCGAGATTGATGTGTGCTTGATCTGGCTGAGTTTTTATTTTTTCTTTTCTTTTTGTAGAGATTGATTTATGGTTGACTTAATAGCAGATTCGTAGGTTTAGACCGATGCAGAGGTGTTGCAAACCAGTACAATACAGACAGGGTTCCAATCACGTGGCTTAAATCGCTGAAGTCTGGGCCGTCTTTGGCCTTCAACCGTTGCTGTACGTTGGATCAATAATGAACATTGGATTTACAGCCAAATGTTACAGCGTGACTGTCAAGAGGCAAGTCACCTGATCCCAGTCAGCGGGAAGAAAGGTGAAATGAAAACCTTACATTCTTTTGAAGTACTAGTAGACTAATATATAGTAGACTAGTAGACTGGTAGAGATTGTGAGCATGTGCATTTTCTTTGCACACAAAATGTTTTCTTGGCTTCTGTTTCGCTCAGCGCTCTCCTTTCCCCATCTCGTGACCTGGTGCGGCGGCGCAAATCGTGTGCGACAGCAGCCGGGCCTAGGACAACGGCGGTGGCGCATCATGGGCGAGACTTGTAGCCGGATTTTAAGCGCAAGCTGCATCGAGCCTGTGTAGATTTTCCACTAGCTAGCTACCTCCAGGACGTGGGACGGCGGGGCTAGGGATGGCACCCGCAGGGTTTGGGTACGGGTAGAGCCACTCCATACCTTTACCCGTCGTCCCAAATCTTGTCCATCACCCGTACCTATACCCGTCGACGGGTACAACTTCCCCATACCCATCATCCGTCAGAGTAAATGGGTACCCGTGGGTAAAATTACCCAGATTTGCAACACATCAATTTAAGCATTACATAGTCATAAACAACAACTTAAAATAATAATTTATAAACATCAACACATCATGACAGCAACACATGAATACATGACATTATCTATGGACAACAAATATATTCCTACTCTAAGATCAGCGCTCATAATCATAAAATAGTAAATAAAATTGAAACTCACTTAGCCGAAATAACCTTGCTCTTGTTCTTGTGTTTGGTAGCAGCAGCAGATGGACCATTGCTAAGCAAGCTAGGGTGTCGCTGCTTCATGGACAACTTGGACATAGAGTTGCAACGATGCTGCGCCTTGGACCCCAGAGCAGGAGGAGGGAGACCTTGATGTCAGCCGGGGAGTTGGCTCTTTCCTAGCGCGCGGAGGCGCAAGGCCCTGGATCCATGGTGTTGGCGTCCACCTCGGAAGACAGGAAAGGGGTGGTGGTGCGAGGCATCAAGCGGCTGGAGGCGCCGGCGGAAGTGGGCAGCGGCGAGAAGATGAGATCGATTTGGGCGCTGACTGCTACGAGCGTGCGAGGTAATTTTAGACGTGAATCACGCTGATATAGCCATATAAGGAACGAGGCAATTCTGGACATTAATCACCTTTTTTGAGACAAGGACATTAATCACCTAGATACGTACACGTATGGGATGGGCTTGTGGGTCCTGTGGCTTTGTTGTGGGCCAGTTGCAGGATTTATGTAAAAAACATTTAGCATATGGATACATAATATTTAAGGCATATTTAAAAACTCATATTACATGCGGGTACATGGGTACACGAGTATGGGTTGTACTAAACCATACCCGTACCCACTATACCCGATGGGTCTTGAATTTTCCTATTTATGTATCTATGGGTATTTTTGTGACCCATACCCTTGTCCTAATAGGGTTTTTACCCGCCGATACGCGGGTAATGGGTACCCATTGCCATCTCTAGGCGGGGCCGGCCAGAGCGCGTGCAGCTGCTTTGCCAGGGCAACGGCTTTGCTGAGGCTCGCCGAGCGTGTGCGTGCCCTGCCAGCAGTGCTGCTGGCGTGCCTGCTTGTTCGTGCGGCTGGCTAGCTGGGTTGTCGTGCTTGCTGTGTTCGTGCGTACGGCCGGCGTGTGCGTGCCCGGGGCGCCGGCGGCTGCACGAACGGGGTGGTGGCCAATGCTGCTCCTCTCCTCTCCGGGGAGCTGCAAGCTGGGCCTCGGAAGAGCTGTGGACGACACTTTCCTCGCGGCGCCCAGCAAGTGTTTGCGTAAATGCCTGAGCGCTTGGTGTGGTGGGTGCTCTGTCCTCCCTACTGCCTTCGTACTTTCGGAGTGTATAAAAAATCTTATCACTTCCACTGATGCCTCCATCTTCAACCAAGCTGTTTCTTTGAATGTGGATTCTTCTTTTTGCAAGCCGAAACTTGGACTGTTTTTGGTCTATGGAGCATCAGGCCAATTTTAGCAGACTTCCCCTAAGCTTCATCCTCTCTGAATTCAACTTGAGTCATACACATCAAAGGAAAGCTGAATTGCATAGCTACATACCTTAGTTGAACTGAGCTTTTGGAGATCGATCTGACCCTACTTTCTCCTTCTGATGTAGTAACAACCATGATGAGATTTGATCCAGACGCAGCTCCTTTTACCTCCTTTTTGCAGATTTTGTTTTTTCTAACTCTAAAACAAAGTACTACAACTAGTAGATCATAAGTCAACTTTGATTAAAAAAATTTTTGCGAAAAAAGTCAACTTTGATTATGAAGTTGCTAGCAACACATACCGTGTGGTATTTACATCGTGGCCTCAGGCTCCTTCCAAGTCGGCAGCAAGATGAGCGGGCCATCAGACGGCTGCCGTGCCACGGCGGTTGAATGAAGCAGAGAGCGAGGGAGGAGGGGTCCGATGTCGCAGTGGACCTCTGGGGTCCAGCTGCAGTGGCTGCGGCGAAGGGCTGGTTTCAACGGCGGGTGTGGCTGTGAGCATTTGGGTATGGCAGGTGAGAGGCTCGCTGCAGGTATGTTCAAACAACCTCAAATTCTCCCCATCACTGATATGAGAAAAACTGGATCCACACTGGAGCTAGGTTCACGATCTAAAGTATGGACTGAAGTGCGTTGTAGGTCCCGGAACTATTTCAGGGGTGTCACGCTCACACAAGTCCTCGGACTATGAAAATCATCATCCATGTCCTCAAAGTTCAATAAGTGTGTCATCCAGGTCCAAAATCAGTTCAACACTAAACTAGTCTGAGGACCTATATTTTACCTAGCATGACACACTTGCTGTACCTCGAGGACCTAAGTGACACCCTTGAAATAGTTTAACGACCTACTGTGCACTTCACTCAAGTATGTGGTGGAAAAATTCCAGGTGTTCTTGTTTACAACCCCTTCTCCCCCCCCCCCCCCCCCCCCACCAAACAAGTCCCACAACAAGTAGTAGCAGACCTGTAAAATATAATATATCCAAATGGACTGGTTCAGGATCAAGTTGAAACATTATACCCCACAATACTGACAATCATTCATGTTGAAATATATTGCCCGCCTCCCTCCATCAGTTCGGACTTTTGGATGAGTTGGCTGGAGCATGAGTTCAATATGGTATCCGAGCCAAGAGGTCTTGAGTTCAAGACCCTGCCAACACAGTATTAAATAAAAAGATTCTGCGGCCTACATCGATCCCACGTCTAAGGACTAAAATAGCCTAGACGTGAGGGGGAGTGTTGAAATATATTGCCCGCCTCCCTCCATCAGTTCGGACTTTTGGATGAGTTGGCTGGAGCATGAATTCAATAATTCAGACCATACATGGAGTTATGCCCATGTATTTTATTGTTCACTTGGTAGGTAGCTGATTCATTAATTTTGACCCCTTCACGGATCAGGCTTTCTCATAAAGAGTTGACCATCTGTTCCTTCCTCCACATCCACTCCATGGCGATTTGTGCTACAACAAGCCTTCAGCTATGAGAAAGATGCTTCATTAACTGTATTGCCGCATCAATTCCTAAGAGGTATGTTGGGCTCAACCGCGACTATCTTTATATCTTACTGAATTTTTGCAATTTCTTCGATGGATACTTCTCTACAGGTTTGTATTTTGACATCCTGATTCTTCGGATATATGCTTCAGTAGGTTTCTGACTCTTCTCCTAGTGTTACCTTCTCCCTGTCAGAAAGCACTTAGCTGCTTTTCTTTTGGTTTGCACCTGGATGCAGAGTTACCCAATGCCTAGCCTGAAACTCCAGTTAGTACCACGGCAGAACTGAACAATAGTGATTAATTTTGCTCTCTCCTGCGTACAATTTCGACCTTTCCTTATGGATCTATTCCCTCTATCGATGATGTCCAGCAACAAATAATATTTTTCTACAATTTTGTGCAAAAATTACTGAAGAAGCAGCCTAGATTTATTATAATTGAACGTGAAAGTATTTATTCTTCATCACCAGAGAATATGTCTATGATTAAATGGGGGAAGTTGAGCACTCTTATTCTCTTGATTTATATGTTGGACTGAAATCGACTCTTACCCCATCTTTATGATAGTCAGCGGAGATCTTTATGACAAACTATCTTTAAAACAACACACATCAATGTTTTCGTCAGTACATGTGCACCTGATATGGCCACAAAACACTTGGCAATCATTCATTCTGCAAAGTACTCTTATGTTAATCATAACTCTGGTTATCTCAGGTTTGGGTTCACACTTTTGGAAAATATTTTTCAGGTCAAGTCCATATATCCAGCATAATAGTTGAAGCTAACTGGTATACACAGTCTTTGCTACTTTACTTTCATATAAGATGGACCTTCGAGAAAGTACAGTGTCAGAAATGATCCAAAGGGATGACAGATCAAAGTGGTTGTCATATAGCAAACATAACATAAAATGCTTCACAGAGGATGAGATAAGAATAATTACCAGCAACTATGAAACTATCATTGGAAAAGGTGGCTTCGGAGAAGTTTACAAAGGTGTTCTCCAAGATGGAATAATGGTTGCTGTCAAGAGATTTATCTGGAATGTAGAAGAAAATTTTGCCAAAGAGCTGAAAGTCCACTGTGAAATCAACCACAAGAATGTAGTTAGGCTCATAGGCTATTGTGCGGAGGAAAATGCCCTAATGATAGTCAGTGAGTATATATCCAAAGGGAACCTTAGCGATGTTCTTCACCACGAATGCATTCCCATTGCGCTGGATACACGACTGCGGATCGCGGTGGAGTGTTCAGAGGCACTATGCTACATGCATTCACAAATGTATCCTCAGGTCATTCATGGTGATATCAAGCCTGCCAATATACTACTGGATGATAACCTCAATGCAAAAATATCTGACTTTGGAATATCAAGACTTGTCAACACAGATGAAGGTTCTTGAAGGAGTTGCAAAGCTAGCAGGACAATGTTTGAAGATGGAAATGGATAGACGACCTGAGATGAGAGATGTGGCAGAACGTCTTCGGGGGCTAAGGAAAACTCAAGTTCAAGGAAAACAAACTATTTTTCCTTGGGGGTGGAGGAACAAGCCGGCAGCTCAAAACGACTTGCAATCTTCTAGCTTAGTCAGGCCACAATCTCTCCCATCCAACTTGTGCCGCCATTTCTCACTTGGAGAGATGAAATCTGCGACAAGTAACTTTGATGAGTCACATCTTGTTGGTCGGGATGGATTTGGTAATGTTTACTATGGAATGATTGATGGGGGAGCAACTAAGGTGGCTATCAAACGTGGCATAGATGAGAGTCAGTTCAAGACAGCGGTAGCGACAATGGCAAAGCTCCGCCACCATCATCTCGTATCATTAGTCGGTTACTGCCAAGAGAAAAACCAGAGGATACTGATCTATGACTACATGGCTCGTGGCACCCTGAGTGGGAACCTTTACGCTAACAACACCAAGGAGCCACCACTTACTTGGAGGCAGCGTCTAGACATCTGTATCGGTGCTGCTCGTGCCCTGCACTACCTTCACGAGTGTTCCCTCATCCATAATGACGTGTCAACGACGAACATTCTCCTAGATGAGAGATTGGTCGGCAAGTTTTCAAGTGAAGTCTCACGGCCGTGGAATGTCATGGACCCAATAATGCCTATTGGACATTATTGTGTCGATCCTGAATTTCACCGCACTGGGGAACTCACAGAGAAATCCAATGTATATTCTCTTGGTGTCGTGCTGTTTGAGGTTTTGTGTGCTCGGGCTGCGTGGGATCCCAGTCTTCCAAGGAGGCAAGTATACTTGGTACAATGTGCCCGTAGTTGCCAGAAGAAGGGCATCCTTGATCTGATTGTCGATCCCTATCTTGAAGGAAAGATTGCCCCGTGGTGCTTCAAGAAGTTTGTGGAGATTGCTGAGAAATGTGTTAGTGATCATGCTATCCACCGCCCTACAATGCAAGAAGTGCTTGAGAACCTGGAGTTGTGTGTGTGCCTTGCAGAACAAAGCGGAAGCCTTGGTGATGAGACACCAGACGACGTTGACACTGATGGTCCATCAAGGAGAGAATATCGGCTGAACCTTGAGATGTACCTTGCAGAGGACGATGATTCCAGCTATTGTAGTGAGATGCCGATATCTGAAGATGATGGCATAGATGGGGATGAGCAAATTGCTGATAGTATGGATTCCAAATTGTCAATTGATTCCAACTTGTGCCACCATTTCTCACTTAGAGAGATGAAATCCGCGACAAGAAACTTTGATGAGTCGCACCTTGTTTGTGTGGGTGGATCTCGTGACATTTACTATGGAGTGATTGATGGGGCAGCAACCAAGGTGTCCAAGTTAGCTTCACGAGGCAAAGTTTGTGTGGGTGGGTCTCATGAAGTTTACTATGGAATGATGGTGGCTATCAAACGTGACAAAGCTGTGCAGGATGCGAGTAAGTTCCGGACAGAGATTGCGACGATGGCAAAGCTCCGCCACCATCATCTCGTATCACTGGTTGGTTACTGCAAAGAGGAAAACGAGATGATACTGATCGACGAGTACATGGCCGCCACATAATCCAACTGTAGACAATCTCAAAGTTCTCAACCCAACTTTTTTTTTACGCGTCAACGGCCGGCCAGCTTATGCCTTCCTGAACTTTATTACCAACCAAAGAAGCCATTACACTTGTTCAGAATTACATAAGGGGGGAGGTGGGACTGAAGGGGAAGATTACAATTAAGGTACACGAAACTATAATCTCTCAGCAAGGTGGGTCAACATAGCGGACCAAGCATTCAGCAGAGTCTGTTTTGGAATACTTTTGCATCGATGAACCCAAAGGTGGAGGTCATCTACAGCCGCCCCGGCGATGGAGTGAAGGCCTTGGTGCTCAGCACGAAAAACCATTGCATTGTGTCGTTTCCAGATGTTCTACAGAATGGCCATGAGCACCGTGGAGCGTGTTTTATTTGTGAGCTGGCCATCCCAGGCGTGAACCAGCCCCAGGGCATACCTTGGCAAATAGCGGTCATCCCCTCCCAGAGAGGACGTAACTGGATGCAGCGGAACAGAAGATGATCTATGGGTTCTGTCTGATTGCAGAAGGGGCAGGTGTCGGCATTGGCGATGTTTCGGCGAAATCTTCTGCCACTGGTGAACAGCCGGTCTTTATGTGCGAGCCAAATGAAAATTCTGCTCTTATTCGGTGCGTAGTTTCTCCAGATGGCCGGTGCAATTTGATCTATTGGCTTTGCATGCCATACTGCATTGTAAGCAATTTTAGTGGTTAGAGGCTTGTCTTGCTCCCTCGAAATTCTTTGTCTGCAACCTGCAAGTTCAAGTTTACCGAAGCCAACGTGATGCGCAAAGTAGTAAGCTTGCAAGTAGCCCCGTAGGACAGTCGAGGGGCTAGGTCTAAAGAAAGGTCGTGTGTTGCCAAAACCCTAGCCACAAAGGCGGTTTTCCTGTTTGAGTGAGTGAATAGAGCCGGGAACTGCCGCTCAAGAGTGTTCTGGTAGTGCGGAAGCCAAAGATCGGACCAAAACGAAGTGGAGGTACCATTACCAAGCTGAACTTTGGTAATGGAGTGGTAAAAAAATCGAGCCATTGAATGATGTCTTGCCAGATAGGAGTGTAGGCATTGTCGGAGGCGCCGAGATCGTTGTTAGGAGACCATTCGTATTTAGAGACCAAGTAGTGGCTATCCAAATTTAGCTAGGAGTCATGAAGCTTAGAAATGTACTACAAAAGCAGACAAAGATTCATATGCTTTAGGGAGAAAAACCAAGGCCCCCTTTAGCAAACGGAGCGCACACAAGATCCCAAGCGACCTTATATTGACCACCTGTAACAGTTTCCTGGCCAGCCAAGAAGAAAGCCCTGCATCTCTTGTCAATCTCTTGAAGGGTCCCTGCCGGAAGTAGAAGGACGCTCATCGCGTAGATTGGCAAGGCACGCAGAGCCGATGGCGGCGGGCCAACGGCGGAGTGGGTGCGGGTAAGGTTGGGGACGCGTTGGCGGGGATTGGGCTGAGGAGAGGCGAAGTGGCATGTTGGACTTTTACTCCGCGGCCGCGAGGTCGACCCTATTTAAGAGTCGTGAGCAGCTGGGAGTATTTTTCTTTACTCCCCTAGTGTTTTTTGGGGGGTTCAACTAGATGCCGGTTAGAGAAGGAAAATTGGATTTATCTTTCTCTAACCGGTTATTTGGATCGGTTAGAGTTGCTCTTGCAACAAAGGGAGGGGGTGGGGGGATTTGTCTAGTTTTGTAAACATCGGGGGATTAGATACCCGGTTTTGTGGTCTCCGCCTCCTGATTTCTTACTCCCCTTCCTCGTAACTGATATGATTATTGTTTAATAAAGGTCGCTGAATTAAAAAAAATGTTGACACAACCGCCGCCGTTTTCACGTTGCTTACAAGGCGCTTCCTTCCAAGTGGGCGGCAGGATCAACGGACCATAAGATGGCTGCCGCGCCGCGGCGATTGAATAAAACAGGGAGCGAGCGAGGACGGGGTCCGATATCGCAGTCGGCAATCGCAGCGGACCTCTGGGGTGCGGCTGCAGCGGCTGGGGCGGAGGGCTGGTTTCGACGGCGGGCGTGGCCGTGAGCATTTGGGTACGGCGGGTGAGAGGAGGAGACGGTCCGCTACAGGTACGAATTTTCTGTTCGAACAACCTCAAATCTCCCCGTCACTGATATGAGAGAAAATTGGATCCACACTTGAGTTAGAAACAAGATCTGAAGTCTGTGGTCGAAAAATTCCAGGTGTTCTTCTTCGAGTTTTTTACCCCTTCACGGATCAGCTTTTCTCATAAAGAGTTGACAATCTGTACCTTCTTCCAGCTCCACTCCATGGCCATGTGTGCTACAATCAGCCCTCAACTATGAGAAAGATGCTTCATAAACTGTATTGCCGCATCAATTCCTAAGACTAAGAGGTATGTTGATAGTTGATAGTTTCTTCAGTTGATAGTTTTCTGCGGGATTGCATTTGATATTCTAATTCTATATGCTTCAATAGGCATATGCCTGTTCTCCTAGTGTTGTTATTCCTTTTCCTGTCAGAAAGCAGTTATGCAGCTTTAGCTGCTTTTCTTTTGGTTTGCACCTGGATGCTGGTTCTCTTTTGTTCGTTACCTCTTTGGTAGTGGAATCCGGCCAGAAGGCTTGTTTGGAAAACAAAAAGTTAAGCAAAATTGCCCAATGCCTACCATGAAGCTCCAGTTAATACCATGGCAGAACTGAACAATGATGATTAATTTTGGTCTCTCCTACCTACAATTTCAACCGTTCCTTGTGGATGATTCTCTCCATCCAGCAACAAATTAAACAGTTTTCTGCAAATTAGTGAAGAAGCAACCTAGGTTTATTCTTCAGAGAGAGAAAACGCAAGCCTTGCGTTTTGATGCATTTGATAGAAAGAAGAGTTTGTCCAAGCCGTACGAAGGGTAATACCTGGTGATTACAAAACGATGCCTCTCATCGCCTGTGTTTTGAATTTCGGCCGGAAAAAACGGATTTCGGCCATCTCGGCCTGGGGCGAAATATATCTTTGACCAAAATTGGTCAAATTTGTTAAATTTTGGTCAAATTTTAGTCAAAATTTGGTCAAATTTCGGCCGAAAAATTTGAAAATGGCCGAAATTCGGCCATCTCGGTCTGGGGCGAGAAAAATCTCAAACCGAAAACCAAAACACAGTCATCGCTAGACACCTAGGTTTGTCACAATTAAACCAGACAGTGTTTATTCTTCATCACCTGAAGAATATGTTCTGTTATTAAATGGGGGAAGTCCAGCACTCTTATTCTCTTGATTTATGTGTTGGACTGAACTCGACTCTTACCCCATCTATTGTTCAACTTCCTCACCTTCAGCAGCAAGATGAGATCTTTTATGTCAAACTACCTTTAAAACAACGCACATCAATGTTTTTGTCAGTACATAGGCATCTATTGTGGCCACATATCACTTGCCAATCATTCATTCTCTAGAGTACTCTTATGTTGTTAATAACTCTGGTTGTTTGAGATTTGAGTTTCACACTTTTGGAAACCATTTTTCAGGCCAAGATGATGTATCCAGGGTATTAGTCAAAGCTAATCGGTATACCCAATCTTTTCTACTTTACTTTCATAAGATGGACCTTCGAGAAAGTACGGTGACAAAAATGCTCCAAGAGAATGACAGATCAAAGTGGTTATCACATAGCAACCATAACATAAAATGCTTCACAGCGTATGAGATAGGAAGAATTACCTGCAACTACAAAACTATCATTGGAAAAGGCAGCTTCGGAGAAGTTTACAAAGGTGTTCTCCAAGATGGAAGAATAGTTGCGGTCAAGAAATTTATGTGTAATATAGAAGAAATTTTTGCCAAAGAGCTGAAAGTCCACTGTGAGATCAACCACAAGAATGTAGTTAGGCTGATAGGCTACTGTGCCGAGGAAAATGCTCTAATGATAGTCAGTGAGTACATATCTAAAGGGAACCTTAGCAATGTTCTTCACCATGAATGCATTCCCATCACGTTGGATACACGACTGCGGATTGCAGTGGAGTGTTCAGAGGCACTTTGCTACATGCATTCACAAATGTACACTCAGGTCATTCATGGTGATATCAAGCCTGCCAATATACTATTGGATGAAAACTTGAATGCAAAAATATCTGACTTTGGAATATCAAGACTTGTCAACACAGACGCGACCCTTTCCACTGAGCATGTAATAGGGAGCATAGGCTACATGGACCCTTTGTTTGCTCGCAGCGGGCGTCTCACCTCGAAGAGTGATGTTTACAGTTTCGGAATTGTTCTGGTTGAATTGATTACAAAGAAAAAGGCAACAATAAGAAATGGAGAGATCAGCATAATTGAATGTTTCACCCAAGCTCTTGCAACAGGGAAGGGAAGGGTGAGAGAGCTGTTCGATGTTGAAATCTCAAGCCAGAACAACATGAAGGTTCTTCAAGGGGTTGCAAAGCTAGCAGGAGAATGTTTGAGGATGGAGATGGATAGACGCCCAGAGATGATAGATATGGCAGGACGTCTTCGGGCGCTTAGGAAAACTCTAGTTCAAGGAAAACAAACACTAACTTTTTTTCCTTGGGGGTGGAGGAACAAGATTGCAGCTCAAAACAACTTGCAATCTTCCAGCACAGTCACGCAACAATCTTTGCCATCCAACTTGTGTCGCCATTTCTCACTTTTGGATATCAAATCCGCGACAAGAAACTTTGATGGGTCACACCTTGTTTCCGTGAGTAGATCTTATAAAGTTTACTATGGATGGATTGATGGGGGAGCAACCAAGGTGGCCATCAAACGTGGCATAGTTGAGCAGGATGTCAATAAGTTCCAGACAGAGATAGCGACGATGGCAAAGCTCCGCCACCATCATCTCGTATCACTGGTCGGTTACTGCATAGAGGAAAACAAGATGATACTGATATACGACTACATGGCTCGTGGCACCCTGTGTGGGAACCTTTACTATAACACAAGTGTGGAGCCATCACTTACTTGGAGGCAGCGTCTAGATGTCTGCATCGGTGTTGCTCATGCCCTCCACTACCTTCACGAGTGTTCCATCATCCATAATGAGGTATCCACGGTGAACATTCTCCTAGATGAGAGATTGGTCGGCAAGGTTGTAAGCAAAGCCTCATTATGGCGGGCTTCCACAGTTATGACCACATGCTCCATAGGATATGATAGTTTTCTCGATCCTGAATTTCGCCGCACTCGGCAACTAACAGAGAAATCCGATGTATATTCTTTTGGTGTCGTGCTGTTTGAGGTTTTATGTGGTCGGGCTGCTTGGGATTATGGTCTTCCAAGGAGACAGGCTCACTTGGTACAATGCGCCCGTATTTGCCAGAAGAAGGGCATCCTTAATCTTATTGTTGATCCCTGTCTTGTAGGAAAGATTGCTCCCCAGTGCTTCAGGAAGTTTGTCAAGATTGCTGAGAAATGTGTTAGTGACTATGGTATTGATCGTCCTTCAATGAAAGAAGTGTTTCACAAACTGGAGATTTGCCTTGTGGAACAAAGAAGATGCCTTGGTGATGTGATGCCAGATGACGTTAAAATGGATGGTCCTTCAAGGAGAGAACGCCGGCAGATCCTGGATAGGTACCTTGCAGAAGACGATGATTCCAGCTATTGTAGCGAGATATCAACTTCTGAAGATGATGACATGGATGGGGATGAGCAAGTCGCTGATTGTATGGATTCCGAATTGCCAATTGATTCCAACTTGTGCCGCCATTTCTCACTTAGGCAGATGAACTTTGCAACAAGATACTTTGATGAGTCACTCCTTGTTGGTGTGGGTGGATCTGGCAAAGTTTATTGTGGAGTTATTGATGAAGGAGCAACCAAGGTGGCTATCAAACGTGGGAGAGTTGAGCAGAATGCGAGTAAGTTCCAGACAGAGATAGCGACGATGGCAAAGCTCCGCCACCATCATCTGGTATCACTGGTTGGTTACTGCAAAGAGGAGAAGGAGATGATATTGATCTATGACTACATGGCTCGTGGCACCCTGCGTGAGAATCTTTATGGTAACAACAACGAGCAGCCACCCCTTACTTGGAGGCAGCGTCTACACGTCTGCATCGGTGCTGGTCGTGCCCTGCACTACCTTCACGAGCGTTCCTTCATCCAGAATGACGTGTCCACGGCGAGCATTCTCCTAGATTGGAGATTGGTCGGCAAGGTTTCTATTAAAGTCTCGCTGCCACAGGATGCCACAGATGTGACCACGTGCCAGCGCCCTATGGGACGTTTTAGTTTTCTCGATCCTGAATCTTGCCGCACTGGGGAAGTAACAGAGAAATCAAATGTATATTCTTTTGGTGTCGTGCTGCTTGAGGTTTTGTGTGCTCGGGCTGCTTATGATCGCAATCTTCCATGGAGACAAGCTCACTTGGTGGAGTATGCCCTTAGTTGCCAGAAGAAGGGCATTCTTGATCTGATTGTTGATCCCTTTCTTGAAGGAAAGATTTCTCCATGGTGCTTCAAGAAGTTTGTCGAGATTGCTGAGAAATGTGTTAGTGATCGTGGTATCGATCGCCCTACAATGCAAGAAGTGCTTCAGGATCTTGAGATGTGCCTTGGAGGACCTTCAGATGTGCCTTGGTGATGACATGCTCGCTGATGATGACAGTGATGGTCCTCAAGGAGAGAACGTCGACTGAATCTGGAAATGTACCTTGCAGAAGATGGTGATTGCCTCTATTTTCGTGAGTGATCGGTGTTTGAAAAATGATGGCATGGATGGGTGGGATGAGCAAGTTGCTGATGGCATGGATTCTGAATCTCAAGTGGCTTGATGAGCAGGCACGAAGAGTTTTCAGGACCAATATCTGTACTGTCAACGCTCTCTCCGCTGACGGACCATGCCAGAGAGTCATTCCATACATGTACATGGCATATTCTGTGCCTTCCTTTTGTGAAGCAAGTATTGTGCACTTTGTTGTAATGGATTTGTCTGTAACAGAATATAGTTATAGTGCATGCAAACGACCACTTTTGCTACCTAGAGTGCTGCTGCCTGTCTGATTGCATCCGTGATATGAATGTTCGATTACACAGTTCTCGAGGCCTCCTTGTTTGGCGGCAATCAACCCACAAAGAAGGTCTGCTGTCAGTGTTTTCGACGGTCACTAGGGTTAGTTAACATTCTGGGGTTTTCCCAGTTCATCCATCAATCTGTGAGTTTAACTGGTGGTTCACTCTGAAGTTCTACACCACCTCCTAGTTTTCAGTTGGCCCATCATCATGGATGAAACCGGTTCCTTGGTTTTGTCCTGAATAAGGCGCCATTGATCGTACTAGCGTATTATTTTCTCAACTTGAGGGTGCAGAAGAGGCTGGGCGGATCGAGAGCTGAAGCAGCTCAGAAGCGAGCAGGCTGATGTATGCCTTCAGCAGGAGCAGTGCAAATGATGAATGGCTGAGAGCTGTTCCAGCATGAACCCTGCGTGTGTGTTTTTGACAGTAGCATTTGTTGAGATTGTCAAATTCAGGGCACTGCGCCGCTTCCACAGACCACGGATTCCATATGGCGGAGATTAGCACCGTAGAACGAAGCCTGCTGCACCTGTGGAGAGCCAAGAATAACGGCTGACGAATGCATACACAGCGTAATCCGAGAAAACAACTGTTCACCTCGCGCGAACGTGCTAGATGCTGTTGGATAACCGCACGGATCTTGAAGCATGAAAGAGGAGACACGTCGGCTCTAAACTTGTACGGCAGAACACAAAATCGCTGTGAATGCTATCATATGCGAACACAACAGCCCAACGCACTGGCCATCACCTTAAGGATTCATTTGATTCAAAGGATTTTCATAGGAATATTGGAGGACCAGAATCCTTATGAATTTTCCTATGTTGGTTGTTTGATTCATAGGATTAAATCCTATCGGAACTCTTTCCTAAGGATTTCTTTGTACTACTTGAGTTTCTAGCAGCCACTCAAACCTCTTTCGAAGAATCCTTTGTTTTTTTATGTGCAATTTGACAACACAAAATCCTATAGGATTGCAATGACCATAACATTCCAATCATATGTTTCTTCTAGTCTTGCGGTTTTAGAATCCTACAAATCAAAGAGGCCCTAAGCCTCCATCTGGGAGACCTGGGTTCGAATCCCAGTTCCTCCCCTTTTCCTTTATCGCTTCTTTTAGTTACATGGCATTTTACAAAAGAAAATGTACATGCCAAACTTATTTTTTGATCAATGAATGGTAAGTTCTTTTTTTGCCATGGCAAATTTACTTTATGGACCATGGCAAAAAAAATTGATCACGGCAATTTTGTTTTTTGGACCATGGCAATTTCATTTCGTGAACCATGTCAAATTTATTTTATGGACCATGGGAAATTTATTCTATGGACCATGATAATTTTATTTTGGTGGAACATGGCAACTTTTTTGGAACCATGGAAATTTTATTTTTCGTAGTATGTCAAAAAAAATCATAGCATGGGAAATTTATTTTTTGTATTATGGCATATTTTTTTGGACAATGGCAAATTGATTTTGATTTTGTTTTCTACTATGTGTTTTTTACCAACAACTTTGGCAATTTACTTGTTTGCATCATGGCATTTTTGTGTGTGTTTTCCTCTTCTTCCCCGACAAATATTCGTAATATTGTGTATTTTTTACCCTCAACATGACAATTCTTTTACAAAAAATTTCAAGAGATTTACAATCGGGCTGGAGGCCTAAAAGGCGTGTATTTCCGAGGTTCCCACATGGGGGCCTATCAAAACGTTTGTTGGTCCTCACTGTGCATCAAACAAGTCGTTCGATCGGGTCCGCTCCCCTGGTGAACGTTAGGTAGATATCCTGATTCATCAGAAGTAAAGGTTTATGCTTTCATAGACTTACAGGGAGACCTGAAAAACATTGCTTTCCATTCTTTCTTTCTTTTTTGTGAAATAACTCTTTATTACTTAGAATTAGGGATTACAATCTCGTAAGACAATATCTAAGACCTCATTTGGGACCAAACCAAGGTACGACCCTGGCCTCTACCAAAGTTTACCATAGCATGATTAGCATCATTTTCTGTACAACGAATATGAGTAATAGAAGAGTCACGTTTCCCCATACTATATTTTATCTCTCTGATCAGGAAATAGTTTTTAGATAAATTGCTACCGACACTCATCACCATGGATACCGCCTCCAAGCAGTCGGACTCAACATCAATGAGAAGAGAGAATAACTATAGATGCTCGACATGCGACTTTTTTTGCAACTCTATAGAAACTAGAACCTCTTCGAGAAATACATCTCAAACTTCAACTGGGCTATCAAGAGCACCAACTACAGTAAAACGAAGTGTGCAACAAGATATTTGGTTCTTCCTCCTCTACCTCGAGCTCTTCCATAGGAGCAACAACAGGGCATGTGCTTTCAGGTGGTGGGGAGTTAGCGAAGTACCTCAACAACGACAAAATCAACTTTAATTTACTTGAGGAGAGAAGAACCAGTCTCACCCTGGATATGGTGAAAATAGTAATGACCGTGAAAGACGGGGAACTAGGCAGGATGAGAGCCCCACACACTGTCGATAACATAGAACCGGCATCCACATCCCAAAATCTTACCATTCATGAAGAAGAACCCGACGAATAGTCGTAGTCTTTGTAAATTTTCCTTTTCTTTTGTAATATTCTTATCCTTTCGTAAATTTCCCTTTTATTTTTTAATTTACTTATCCTTCTGTATTTTAGAGCAATCTTTGTACTCCTTTTCCTTCTCAGGAATGTAAGGTTTTAACGAGACAGCCTTTGCCTCATTTTTAGATTTTTTTCTGAATTTTCAAGTAATTGGACCAAAAAAGGCCCACGGTCCAAAATGTCACATGGGCTTGGGCCGGCTCATTAAATACATGTATCGTGGGCGCGGCTACGTGGCGCTGTTGTGATTCCTAGTGCAACACCGCCTCAAGGAACACACTACTATGCCGGCCCATTAGCGAGACCGAGTCTAGGCTTTGATTTTCTGTTCATTTATTTCTTTTAATTTTTCATTCGCGTGTTCATTCTATTTCTACATTTGTATATATTTGTTTGAAATACTTGAAATAAATTCATTTCAAAACATCAATTTTACTTATTTTTAAAAAAATATTATTAATTTGAAAAATATTAATGCAGTGTAAACAATGTTAAAGTAATTTTTAAAAATGCTAGTGACATTTACAAATGTTTGGCACATATTGAAAAAAGTTTAACGCATGTTCATAAAATGTTTAAAAACATCTGTTTGAAAAAATGTCAATCATGTATTTAATTAATTTTTAAACGTGTGTAAAAAATGTTCTTCATGTATACAAAAAATGTTTAACCTGTATAAAAAGAGTAGACTTCCAACACATATATTTGAAAACATGTTAACCTTGCCTAACAATAATGTATCATATGTGTATAATAAGTATACGATGTGTATGAAAAATAGTCATCAAAAACATATATTTAAAAAAATGTTTATCATGTATTCAAAAAATATTAAACATGTGTAAAAATATTCCTTATGTATATGAAAAATGTACAATGTAAATAATAAAGTAGACACGAAACATATACTTGAAAAAATATTAATCATGTATTTAAACAATGTTCACCTTGTAGAAAAACTGCCTCGTATGTATAAGAAAAATGTATAGTGTATACGAAAGATACCCATCCAAACATATATTAGACACACATATTAATCATGTATTTAGAAAATGTCCAATATGTACCAAAATGTTTTAGAGTACAAAAAAAAAGATGTAATGAAAAAAGGAAAAAAATAAAAAGGGAAAATAAAAAATAAAACCCTAGATAAAAGCGTAAAAAGGAAAGAAAGAAAAATAATTGAAAACAGACCAAAACATTAAAGAAACACATAGAAAAAGGAAGAATGAAAAACGATTAGAAAACTAATGAAGACTGTAAGAGAGACGCCGAAAAGGGAAAAAAGAAAAAACAATGAAAATCTTAAAAAAATACAAAAACGAAAAAAAAGAAAAAAAAGTTGGAAACCAAAGAAAACACACACAAAAGAAAAGAAACAGAAAAATACCCAGTGAATATTGTACAAAAAACATATAAGGAAATAAAACAAATTGTAAAAACCAGACCAGTCAACCAATAGACCGAAAATAAGGAAAAAAACCAATGAAAACTCTACGTGAGCGATCAAGTGTGCATGGAACGTATCTGGTGCTACCGGTGCACCCGACCCGTTGCACGTTTAAAATGTATATAAATTATCCAAAAGAAAATTAGTGCGTTGACACAACATTGATGTATGTTGTCACGAAATTTTGAATCAAAATTCAATACATAGCTCGAGATACAAAAATGAATAAAAAAAATCATGAATACTCAAAGCTTGCGTATCATTTCATTCATAGAAGAGAATTGAGAAAGTACAAGATATCCCCGCAAAAAAAGAAGAAGAGAAAGTACAAGATAGGATAAACACACTACACGAAGGCAATAAGGCCCGAGTATGGTCCCATACGAGATGCTCAGCCCGAACAAGCACAAAAATGACAAATTTGACACTGAATAACACTTCAGTTTTGTCCCATCAGCATCTCCCCTTTGCCCTCCGCCTCCAGGCAGTCTTGGCCCTTGCTCCGCCGCCGTTCTCACGTTGTTGAGTTACAAGGCGCCGCACCAGGCTCCTTCCGAGTCGGCGGCAAGATCAGATCAGCGGGGCATCAGATGGCTGCCGTGCCGGTGCCGCGGTGGTTGAATGAAGCAGGGAGCGTGGGAGGATGGGTCCGATGTCGCAGTGGACTCTAGGATCCGGCTGCAGCGGCTGGAGCGAAGCGCTGGTTCCGACGGAGGGCGTGGCCGTGAGCATTTGGGTACGGCGGCCGGCGGGTGAGAGGAGGAGACGGCCCGCTTCAGGCGCAGGGAGCTGCCAGGTAACTTACAGGATAATTAAACCATCATCACCTACAGGATATGTTCTATGATTAAATGGGCGAAGTCGAGCACTCCTATTCTCTTCATTGATGTGTTGGACTGAAAATGACTCTTATCCCATCTTTGGTCAACTTCCTACCCTTCGTGAGCAAGAGGAGATCTTGTATGACAAACTATCTTTGTTTCTTATCGTTTCACTGGATGCTGGATATGTGTTCTTCCTTTATCTGATGATGGTGGAACCCGGCCATAAGGTAGTATGGAAAAAAACGCAATTCAGTGTTTTTTGTCAGTACGTGGCCGTCTGATATACCCACAAATTTAGTTACCATTCATTGATTCTGCAAAGTATTCCTATGTTATATGAGATTTGAGTTTCACTCATTTGGAAACTATTTTTCAGGTCAAGTCGGTGCGTCCAGCATATTTGCCGAAGCTAACTTGTATACTCAGTCTTTGCTGCTTCACTTTCATAAGATGGACCTTCGAGAAAGTACAGTGGCAGAAATGATCCAAAGGGGTGACAGGTCAAAGTGGTTGTCATATAGCAATCATAACATAAAATGTTTCACAGAGGGTGAGATAAAAAGAATTACCAGCAACTACGAAACTATCATTGGAAAAGGCGGCTTTGGAGAAGTTTACAAAGGTGTACTCCAAGATGGAAGAACAGTTGCAGTCAAGAGATTTATGAGTAATATAGAAGAAAATTTTGCCAAAGAGATGAAAGTCCACTGTGAAATCAACCACAAGAATGTAGTTAGGCTCATAGGCTACTGTGCCAAGGAAAATGCCCTAATGATAGTCAGTGAGTATATATCCAAAGGGAACCTCAGCAATGTTCTTCACCATGAACGCATTCCCATCACGTTGGATACATGACTGCGTATCGCGGTGGAGTGTTCAGAGGCATTGTGCTACATGCATTCACAAATGTATACTCAGGTCATTCATGGTGATATCAAGCCTGCCAATATACTATTAGATGACAACTTCAATGCAAAAATATCTGACTTTGGAATATCAAGACTTGTCAACACAGACTCGACCCTTTTCACTGAGCGTGTAATAGGGAGCATAGGTTACATGGACCCTTTGTTTGGTCGCAGCGGGCGTCTCACCTCGAAGAGTGATGTTTACAGCTTCGGAATAGTTCTGGTTGAATTGATTACAAAGAAAAAGGCAACAACAAGAAATGGGGAGACCGGCATAGTTGAATGTTTTACCCAATCTCTTGTAACAGAGAAGAGAAAGGTGAGAGAGTTGTTTGATGTTGAAATCTCAAGCCAGAACAACATGAAGGTCCTTGAAGGGGTTGCAAAGCTAGCAGGACAATGCTTGAGAATGGAGATAGATAGACGCCCTGAGATGAGAGATGTGGCAGAACGTCTTCGGGCACTTAGGAAAACTCAAGTTCAAGGTAAACAAACACCAACTATTTTTCCTTGGGGGTGGAGGAACAAGCCAGCAGCTCAAAACAACTGGCAATCTTCTAGCTCAGTCACGCAACGATCTTTGCCATATAACTTGTGCCGCCATTTCTCACTCAGGGAGATGAAATCCGTGACAAGAAACTTTGATAAGTCGCACCTTATTGGTGTGGATTTATTTGGTAAAGTTTACTATGGAGTGATTGATGGGGGAGTAACAAAGGTAGCTATCAAAAGGGGCAGGTTTCAACAGGATGTGAGTATGTTCCAGACAGAGATAGCGATGATGGCCAATCTCCGCCACCATCATCTCGTATCATTGGTCGGTTACTGTAAAGAGAAAAACCAGAGGATGCTGATCTACGACTACATGGCTCGTGGCACCCTGAGTGAGAACCTTTACGCTAACAAAATGAAGGAGCCACCGCTTACTTGGAGGCAGCGTCTAGACGTCTGCATCGGTGCTGCTCGTGCCCTGCACTACCTTCATGAGTGTTCCATCATCCCTAATGATGTGTCGATGACGAACATTCTCCTAGATGAGAGATTGGTCGGCAAGTTTTCAAGTGAAGTCTCACCATGGCGGGATGCCATGGATGTGACCCCCACACTGCGTATAGGACGTCTGGGTTGTGTCGATCCTGAATTTTACTGCACTGGGCAACTAACACAGAAATCCAATGTGTATTCTTTTGGTGTCGTACTGTTTGAGGTTTTGTGTGCTCGGGCTGCTTATAATCCCAATCTTCCCGAAAGACAAGCTAATCTGGTATATTGCGCCCTCAGTTACCAGAAGAAGGGCATCCTTGATCTGATTGTTGATCCCTATCTTGAAGGAAAGATTGCTCCGCGGTGCTTCAGGAAGTTTGTGGATATTGCTAAGAAATGTGTTAGTGATCGTGGTATCGATCGCCCTACAATGCAAGAAGTGTTTGAGAACCTAGAGTTGTGTCTTGCAGAACAATCAACCTTGAATTATAGAATAAAAAAGTCTGTCAACACTGCTGTTTCTCCGCCTCCTAACCCTATCCCTCCTGCGCCGCCACCCGCTAGGCGGCCGGGGAGGGCACCGCGATCTCCTCCGCTCGGCCCCCTCTCCCTCCCTACTCCCCCTCGCCGCCGCTGGAGGGCGCGGCTGGGCGAAGCCCGGTCTGCGCAGGCGGCGGCGGGGCTTCTTTCGTCCCCTCGCGCGGGTGGTCAGGCGCGGGGCAGATCCGCCGGGCCTGGGCGCTGGACTGGTTGGCGGGTGCGGCGGCACGGCGTGCTGCGGAGTGGTCGGCGACGAGCTCCTGGCGGCGGTGCGGCGGGCGTCATGGTGGTGGTCCTCGCCTCTTGGCGCGCGGGGCTGACTCCGGGGCGGCGGCGCGGGCATGGACTTCTTCTGTTCCTGTGGGCGCGGCCTCGGCCTCCCCTGCTCGGCCCCTACTGAGATCTGGCTTGCGGGATCTTCCAGATCCCGGCAAGGATGGCGGCGACCCGTGCACGAGAGATGGAGGTCTTCGATCAGATCTGGGTGAAAACCTGCTATTGGCTATTGCCAAGGCCGGCGATGGCGACGCTGTCTGCGTCGTTCCCTTCCTGAAGGCATCGTCGTGGAGAAGTTCAAGGCCACTCTCTGCTACCTCCGGGGGAAACCCTAGATCAGTAGATCGGATGACGGCGGCTCTCTGGTGTCGTCTTCCCCCCTGGGGGCGTCATTCTTGGAGGTGCACACGGGCTCGAGGGATTAGAGGACGGCGACTTTGGTGGAGCGGTGCTTCATCTTTCACATTGATGGTGGCGGATCTCGGCGGCATGGTGCTGTGGAGACTCGGCGTCTGATGCGCGGAGATGGACTCGTGCAGGAGGAGGAAGCTGTCTGGCGTCATGGGGACGTCGATGGCAGAGTGGCCAGACAAGGTAGAAGCCTCAATATGATCTGAAGACGGACCTGTGGAAGATGGCGGCGACGACACACGAGTGCGTCTGACCGGATTGTGCCCCAGACCCGGTATGTGGCTCGGCTGGGGCTTCCGAATGAGTTTCGGCTTCCGGCTTTTGATGTTAGGCTTAGGTGAGTGGTTTGGGTAGTGGCCCAGCTAGCACCCCCTCATCATATTGGATAGGAGTAGCGGCATATGTTGCCAAGATGGTGGATTCAGACACATTGTTGTAATACTTTGTACGGTCCTCGAGAATAATCAATAAAGTGGCCGTATGCATCTCCCAGATGCATAGGCCGGGGGTCATCCTCCTTTAAAAAAAAAAGAACAATCAACCTTCGAAGATGATGGCATGGAATGGGGTTTTGATGGTGGTGTGGATTCCGATTAATGCCACGATGAGCAGACAGGAAGTGGTCACCAATTTTCCTACTGTCAATGCTCTCTCCACCGACAGATCATGTCAGAGACTTACTCCTATACATGTATACTGCAATTTCTGACGGTCCCTTTCTTTTCTGAAGCGAGTATTTTATTTTTGCATTATGTCTTTCTTCATGCTTTTCATTATCAGGGTGCTGTAATGGATTTGTCAGGCCGTTCGCCTGCACTATTATTATGTCCTGTTAGTCTTGCGCTGGTCACAGTTTTCAGTTGGGTCATCATCATTATGCATGAAACTGGTTCCTTTGTTTCGTCCTGATGAATAATAAGACATTATCGATAGTACTGTACTAGCATCATGTTTCTTCTGAACTTCAGGATGCAGAAGAAGCTGCGCAGAAAGCTGAAGCAGCTCAGAAGCGAGAACCCTACAATTCCTGCTATTGCATGGCTATGGAAAACCTGCAATCAGAGAAAGAGCTTTTTCATTGAGGACTACACATGTGTCATGTGTGATGAGCAAGTTTCGGAGACAAGAGACCATTTGTTCTTTCATCTGCCCCGGTTGGTCTCCCCTGTCTGTCTGCAGGTATTCAAGATCAGCTCAGTCAGTTAGTTCGCCTGCTCAATCTTCCATTTGCAATGGATGTCATCATACTGATTGCTTAGACCATCTGGAGCACGAGGAATGCATATGTTTTCAGAAGGGGGTTATCCATCCCCAGTCTCTTTGCCTGCAGACGTAGGTTGAGGGAGGAGTTTCAGTGGTTACTTCTATATAAGAGCAAAAAGAAAATCCTATGCTACTCTGCCAGACTGCCAGATTCGCTTAGTTGCTTGTGCCGGTAATTTCACAGTTCCCATACAAAGTAGTGGGACGGATTTTTTAATACCTCAGATGTAGTTACCACGTTATTAATTACTTCCACCATATAAGGGGATGTAGCTCAGATGGTAGAGCGCTCGCTTAGCATGCGAGAGGTATGGGGATCGATACCCCACTTCTCCAATTTTCTGTCTTTTTTTTTTGCAAATCTTAACACTGAAATATACTGTAGAATTCAAGTATACACCCAGTATCACCATCTCTAAAAAAATCGGTCAAGTTATCACAGTTTACTTGGATGATGGAACATCTTTGTCAAAACTGTCACCACGTGAGCTATTACAAACCTTCATGCATTGCTCAATGCAAAAAATGTAAATAGAGGATAAAATATAGAGTGGAAGAACAAAAGGTCAACAAAGCGCATCTGGTGTAGTGGTATCATAGTACCCTCCCACGGTACTGACCAGGGTTCGATTCCCTGGATGCGCATTTATTTATTTTCTCATCTGGTGTTTTGTAGTTTTCTATGGACTTTCAGATAAGCAGAGCAGGGCATGACGCACAATGGATTTCTTTCTCTGCTGTTTTGTTGAATTTGTTTTTGATACTCCTAGGCCCTGGTTTTCTTTTTCTTTCTGTGTACATAACAATTACAAATGTTTGAAAATTTATAAAAATATGGGGAGAAACTATAGTTATAGCTTCAGGAGCAGTGAAATGATGAACGGCCGAAAGCTGTTCCACCATGAGCCCTGCCCTGGGTGTTTTTTTCTTTGCGGCACAACCCCTGGGTGTTTTTTTCTTTGCGGCACAACCCCTGGGTGTTTGACAATAGTTACATTTCTGGATTTCCCTTTGTCGGGATGGTCAAAACTGCGGAATTTTCTTCCGAGGGAACTAGGACGGGCAAAATCCGGCATGAACCATTTTCCAGTAGAAGAGAATCATGAAGAAGAGCTTTGCGAGGAGCATTGGCTGCAGCGGTCGGACCTGAGCATCAAGCCGTCGGTGTAACGGCGGTAGATCGCGGGCAAGGGTTCATTTTCGTTGCGAAAAATCTTGCCGTTGCGCCGCTTCCACGGATTCCATATGGCGGAGATCAGCGCTGCAGAAAGAACTTTTGCAAAGATGAGAGCCGTCCCAAAAATCACTAACCTTGCTTTTTTTTTTTGCGGGAGAAATCACTAACCTTGCTGCAACTGTGAACATTGGGGTGAAGAAAAACGGTTGACGAATGCGATCGAAGCCCATCCAATCTCAGGTGAACCCAGAAGACACCAAACATACAGTGTAGATAGAAGTACTACACACAGGGTAATCCGAGGAACCAACTTCTCCTGCTGCTGCCCAGAGAACAAGGCGCAAATCATCAGTATTCAGAAAGAGAACGTGCCCTAAGGTTCAAACTTTGATCTTAAAACTGAAAAAAAATAACAAAAGGAAAAGGGTTTAAGCTTTCACAGCCTGACAGGAGACCTGAACAAAGTCGCTTCCATACATCTTACGACATAGATCCATGGAATACATGAAAGGCGTGAATACGCAAGGAACAATCCTGAATCCAAAGGTAAACATAAATAAAATATCGAACTTAAATACATGTTTGGTGTCTCTACCGGCAAATTATAGCTCCAAAAACAGTGGATAAAACCACATTTGGAACAAAATGGTTGCGCAAAAAATGGGACTAGAAAGGTGGGGGATAATTGGTTGAGGATTCATGGTACGCTTTATTGGGCGCCACCCTGATTCATTTTTTCTGTTCATGTCACTCTTTCGTAGTTGCCACCAATCTGAATGTGAAGCCACTCTGAAGCCGGCGAGCCCTGGGTGTACTCCTTTGGTGTTTGCGGGTCAAATGTTAAACCTGGAGCTGTGTTGTACGTCGGCGCAGCAAACTGCAGGCGAGAAGACAAGAAGGTAAACCTTCTGGAGCTAATATATATTTTGCTGTACACAAACGTGACAACATAGCATCTGCATCATATAGCAGGCCTAATTGCAGATCAAGGGCCAAGATGCATAGTACATTGGCAACACAGTTTGAGAAATCAAGCATTGGAGCTAAGATATACTGTACTTGTTTGTACCCATCATCTTTTTGCTACTTGAACATTGAGTTCGCAACTTGACTTACTCCATCTTTAGTTGGAGATGTCTCGGCCCCATTGTGAGCATGGGCATTAACCGCCTCAGGCTTCATGGACAGGAACTGCAGATGACAGCAATTGTCAATCTATTTATTGTTAACTGTACTATAGAGGGTAACACAATTCCATAGAAGCGACAGCCATGACACAGCATACCTCAATTTGACGTTCCAAAGCTTGGACATAATTGATTATCGAGGACTGATGCTTTGCCAATAACCCGACCAAGGAAACATAAGCTTTCCAAAGAAAATTATTTACATACACAAAACTAGGGAGGACTTAGAACTTGAAGATGATACAAAGATAAATATATATGGACTTTTGTCAGACAGAATGGAAACAATAAAAATATTGAATGCTTGTTGATGAGAATAAAATGCACCTTATTACATCCAGGGACAAGATCTTGGAGAACTTTCATCCGATCCGCTCCATTATTTTCTCACGTCGTGCCTGTCAAAACGAGTAGAACTTTCAGTGACCGAATCGCCTTGTTTACTTGCAATTGCAGTATAGGAAGAATATACTTCGGCACTTCAATCCATAACCAGATTTATTACTCCTTTAATGGGCAGTGTCAATGTGAATCTATGGGGGCGTGTAACAATACTCAAAACTGAAAACAATACATTCAGAATAGTCATAACTGAAGAAGGTTCATTGAACTGACCCTTTCTGCAAGGCTATGGCTTGTCAGTTGCTTGACCCCTTCTTTCCCTCACATGGATGAAATCTTGCTTTGGTGGCTCTGGCGGCGGAGGATTTTGATCAACAACCTTACTAGCATTTCTTGAATAAGCTTCAGCATCTTTTATAAAACTGCCATTCTCATCACTGGATTTATTTGCCTTCAAACGCTTTGCTTCTGCATCAGTCTGCACATTAATATTCCAGTGAATTGGCGATTAGGACAGACGAGAGAAAGAACAATTGATCTCCTGCTCTCTGCAGAAGCTGTGATATGGGCATTTTTTCTTTAGAGCATAACAAAAATATAGTAAACTGCCTTCTGGCCTCCCAAGTCAAACAACTATTTAAACTGCCAATCGGCACATAACCAGTCAATATAAGGGGCGCAAAGTCATTTAATGGCACCAGTAAAATCAAAGATCACATATGACAATAGGCTTGCAGACTATCACCAATATGATGTCTGCTAAAATATCACAGTAGGTTACTGCAAGTAGAAGATGCAAAACACTCTGGATCAGTAGGTTGTTGACTCAGTACTTCAGTAGTTAGTGCTGGAGATAGTTTCGCCGGCTCCAAGAGGTTTGATGGGGCCGTCTCGTCGGAGAATGTTGCGGACCTGGGTGATCCGCTTCATCCGGGTCTTTAAGGTCTCGTCATACAGTCAGAGCAGGGAGGTTCTTGTTGGGTCGGTTCCGCCAAAGTACAACCACATTCCCCTGACACGGGCCTGAAGTGGCTAGATCCTCCGGCTGACCCAGGCGGCAACTATATCATTGCCGGTCAGGTCCGACTCCGAGAGAGGGACCACCTGCTCCATCAGGATCTTAGCCTGGGTCTGCTCCATCCGAGTGAGCTTGAGCAACCACCCATGTGCCAATCCGCGGCATCGGGTGTGTACGGAGGCAATTTAAAGCCCAAGGCAAAGGCAAAGATGTTGATGCTCCAACAACATCAACATTGACTCTGAGGGCGTAACTTGTACCAGAAAATTGCTACATGCTATGACCCCAATACTAAGGCCTTCATCTTTGGGGGAAAGCCTTTCAGATGACTGTGGAAGATGTCGAGCATATACTAGGTGTGCCCGCAGTGGGCCAAGAGTTTTTTCCATGTGAATCAATTCAAGCATCTGCATTATACGAAGAGCTGAAAGGCCCTAGCAAAAATAAAATCATTTTGAAAGGGCTTGCTGAAAAAATAAAAAATAAACAAGGGGTCAACTTTCGTCCATGCCTATGTAATGTACACAATAGGTGTGCTTACGTGACCAACAGCACAAAGGCATGTCAACACGAAGTACCTAAGGACTGGTAGCAGACATATCTAGAATAAGGAAGGTGAAATTTGCACTCCTCACTCTTACTCATCAGGCCAGCATCTCCAAGTTTAAAGATGGATGCTCGAATTTGGAGGGGAACCTCCCATTGCTACAGGTTGAAAAAGCTATAGCTATCTGAATGGGAGGTCCATACAGATTCATATAGTTAGTAGCCTTTTCTAACCTGTAGCAATGGGAGGCTCCCCTTCAAATTTGAGCTTCCGTCTTTAAACTTGGTGATGCTGGCTATCATATGGTTAAGAGTAGTGAGTACAAAATTCATCATCCTTATTCTACATATGTCTGCTACCAGTCCTAGGTACTTTAGTGTTGATGTGCCTCTGTGTTGCTGGACACATAAGCACACCTATTGTATACATTACATAGGCACGGATGAAAGATGACCCCTTGGTGTTTTCTATTTTTGTAGCAAGCCCTTTCAAAGTGATTTTATTTTTGCTAAGGTCTTCCAGCTGTTCCTACAATGCGGATGCTTGACTTGGTTCGCATGGAAAACACTCTTGGCCCAATGTGGGCACACCCATGATATGCTCGACATCTTCCACAGCCATATGAAACGGCTTTGCCCCAAAGATGAAGGTCTTACTGTTGGGGTCATAGCATCTATCAATTTTCCGGTTCAAGTTATGCCTAATGTTCATTTTTGTTCACAGGGTAATGGAGCAGCCACTTATCTGTGATCACAGACCTGGGATGGTTCCAGTGCATCGCCTCTAAAAATGAATGGAGCAACCACTTATATGATGCCACGCTCTCGTCCGATACAATGCCGACCCGAAAGACAACTGGGATGGTGGTTCAAGCCAATGAATGTGACAAATGGCAAGTTATATTTGTTCACATGGTACGTGCTGTCAAACACAACAATCCCACCAAAGGCATCATAGTCCAACCGAGACTGCACGTCTGACCAAAAAAGGTTCTGCTGATGGCCTTTGTTGTCTGTGTTGTACCTGTACCGAAATTCAGAATCTCACTCTTCCTGCGCTGCCGTATAGTTCAGCATGTATTGGGCATCAAAACCTTTGATCCTTTGCTTCTTGTACTTGGCAGAAAAATTATATAGGTCCCGAGACACATAGCCAACTTTGTCATAACCAGCGTGATGCCTCACCATTACCTCCATTATGTGATGCGTGCGTAGACCACCAATACCATACTCAATGGCATGCGCCTTTTGAGCATCATTAAGTCCACGATGAGACCATAAGAATGGTGTCTGATCAAGCTTAGTGAATTCATGGTTATGCTGGTCCACAAATTCCTTGAAAAACCATTCACGAGTTTCCATATTGAGCTCGATCTGCAGTTGAGCGTCATATTCACAACGAGAGAGTGCCCTTGGTTTCCTTTTCCTCGGTTGGACCTTTCAAAGTTTTTCATGGGCCTATATATTTCTTTGCTGCACATGTACAACCTTTGGATTCTTATGTCTACCATGTTTTTCACATTGGCCTTCCTGACGCTGAACACTTCCGCTTAAGCATATTTATTACAGAACTCGAAACCTTGTTCCTCGCTTGTGAATGTTTGACTAACCACCATGTAATATTCTTCAATTTCCTCTATGGTGACGTGGTGAGCATCCATGTGTTGTGCAACTGCCATCCACAAAAGAAACTGAATAATGTTATCTATGCATCTGCAGTGCCAAACTACATCATCAAAAATGTAAACCAAAGTAGTTCAGCCACATGACAACCAACACCAAAATGTGAACCCTAATTGCATTTATTCTAAATATGTGTGGATTGACTATCCCTTTACTGTAAGCAAAAAATATAAGTTATGTGATTCTACCAAGCAAATAATATGCGGCCACCAAGTTTTCATGAGAGTTGGTCCTAAATACTCGATGCAATTTCTAAGATTATTTAAGATTCTGTATGAACAAAAATTGTGGTGCCACATCATCTTATAGAAGATACAACAATATCGATGATAAAGGTCAAGAGAATAGACTGAAGGCAAGAGCATGTCCAATTTTACTTGGGCCAAATACATGAACTGTAATCTCGTTGGGATTATTCAAGCATTACCTTCTGCCGGCGGACCAGCAGTGATAGGAGACAGCGGCAAGAGGTTCTGGTAGAGGCGGGTGGACCAGAACGTACAGACCTGAAGGTTCCGGAGGCGGACGGCTCGAGCGGCAAGAGGTGCGGTAGGGGCGGACGGAACGGACGGGCAGGAAGGATCCGGAGGCCGACGGCGCGCTGGCGCAGCGGCAAGCGGCGGCGAGTAGGGCTTGCCTTGGGTGACAAGTCGGGAATTTCTGTTGATTAATTGAACTATTTTATCGGGCTAAACTGCCCTTGGGCTAAAAGAAAAAAAAATCTAATGTAAAATGCCTATATTACCCTTCAAATCGACGGTGGATCTGTGCAAATACTAGCATTTCCTATGACTAGTAACTTGCACCGTAAAACGAATCCTAACTAACCCCAGTGACCGTCGAAAACGCTGACAGCACACCTCCTTTGCACGCTGATCGCCACTAAAAAATTGAAAAACGCTGAGGCGTCAACTCGTCGAGAGCCGTGTAATCTAACATTTATATCATGACAAACACATGATACAATAGTGCAAGCAAAGGGGGACGCGGACGTTTGGTCTATGGGTGCATATACACCATAGTGAAAAACAATAGTAATTCAATAAAAAATTGAAAATTTCAGAAAATATTTTTGAAATAAACTTGATCTTTCATTGTATTTGTAAAAAAATCCATAAAAAGAAAACCCCGCGTTGACTTCTTTTCAGAAAGACAAAAAAGTCGGACAAACTAGTACGAATAGTGACATATAATAACAAATTGATTTTGTTTTCTTGCCCTGAAGTCAGCGCTAAGTTTTTATTCGCGAAAAATTATATACAAGTGCAAAAGAAAGCCAAGTTTATTCCAAAAAAATAAACTTATTTAACTGTTTTTGTAATTATTAAAAAAATCCCAGATAGAAGGTGTATCTGCAACCATGAACCAAGGGATATTTCCGAGGCGAAGAGCTGATAAATCCATTACAACACTCGGGTAACGAAAAGCATAAAGAAGTACGAAATACTCGCTTCACAAAAGAAGGGTTATTTTCCCAGTTCATCCATTAATCTGTGAGTCAAGACTGTTATTCACACGGAATTTGTAAACAAATACTCCCTCCGTTTCTAAATATAAGTCTTTTTACATCCGTATGTAGTCCGTATTAAAATCTTCAAAAGATTAATAAGGCTTCTATTTGAAACGGAGGTAGTATAAGATGCTTTAGATCACTGCTTTAGTGATCTAAACCTTTTATATTTGTTTACAAAGGGAGTACCTCCTAGTTGTCAGTTGGGTCATCATTAATTCATTATGGATAAAACCGGTTCCTTGGTTTTGTCCTGAATAAGACACCGTTGCTCATACTAGCATCTTGGTTTTTCTCAGCTTCAGGATGCAGAAGAACCTACATAGAAAGCTGAAGGAGGTCAGAAGCCAGCGGCAGATATATCAAAGCTTCAGGAGCCGTGCAAATGATGAATGGCTTCGAGCTGTTCCAGCATGAACCCTGGGTGTTTTTTCTTTCATAAGCTCTTCGCCCTTCGGCATTTGACAGTCACATATTTACATTTGCTGAGATGGTCGAATTTGCGGATTTTTTGTTAGGTACCGGCCTGAATCAGGTAAAAAAGAACCAAAGTTCCTTGCAAAGGCCCTAGGGCAACAAGGGGACGCTAAAAGCTAAAACCAACTATAGAAGCCATGAATTTTGTAGCGCAAAATCTTGGAATGAAAATCCAATCTCAGGCAAACCCCGAAGACACCAAACATGCGATCCGAGAAACCAACTGCCACAGGCACAAACCCACAGAACTCAGAAAGAGAAACATGCCATAAGGTTCAAGCTTTGATTCTAAAACCAATAAATAAATAAAAGCAGAAAAAAGATCAGGTTTAAGATTTCACAGCCTGACAGACACCTGAAAAAAAAAGTCGCTTCCTTTCATCTTAAGAATGATTACCAGCTACAGAAATCCATGGAATACATGAAGGTTGCGAATACATGAGGAACAGTCCTGAATCCGATGGTCAAAACAAAAAGGCACCGTGCTCGGCGGTTCTCTCTAAATACATGTCTGACGTCTCTACCGGCAATTACAGCTCCAAAAACTATGAATAAAACCGCATTTGGAACGAGATGGTGGCGCAAAAAAAAATGATCTACGATATGAAAGTGGGGGTTGATTGGCCGAGGATTCATGGCACGCTTTGTTGGGCGCCACCCTGGACTTTTGTTCTGCTCATGTCACTCTTTCGTAGGTGCCACCAATCTGCATGTGAAGCCATTCTGCAGCCGGCGAGCCCTGGGCGTACTCCCTTGGTGTTTGTGGGTCAAATGTTAACCCTGGAGCTGTGTTGTACGTTGGCGCAGCAAACTGCAAGTGAGAAGAACAAAAGGTAAACCTTCTGGAGCTAAGATATGTTTTGCTGTACACAAACGTGCCAATATATCATTGGAATATATTTGCAAGGGACGAAATGCGAAATAATATATTGGTGACACAGTTTGAGAAATCAAACGTTGAAGCTAAGATATATTTCCTTGTACCAGTTATCTTGCTATAGTTAGCCATTGAGTTCACAATTGACTTACGTCTTTAGTTGGAAATGTTTCAACTCCGTTGTGAGCATGGGCATGGGCATTAACCGCCTCGAGCTTCATGGACAGGAACTGCAGATGACAGCAATTGTCGAGCAATTATTAACTGCACTATTGAGGGCAACACAATTCCATAGAAGCGACAATCTGTGACACAACATACCTCAATTTGACGTTCCAAAGCTTGGACATAATTGATTATCTCATCGAGGACTGATGCTTTGCCAATAACCTAACCAAGGACGCATAAGCTTTCCAAAGAAAATCATTTACGGACACAAAACTAGGGAGGAAGTTTGAAGATGATACAAAGATAAATATATATGGACATTAGTGGGACAGAATGGAAACATTAAATATATTGAATGCTTGTTGATGAGATTAAAATGCACCTTATTACATCCAGGGACAAGATCTTGGAGAATTTTCATCCGCTCGGTTATTTTCTCACGTCGTGCCTGTCAAAATAAATAGAATTTTCAGTGACCAGATTTGTAGTTCCTGTAATGGGCAGTGTGAATGTGTATCTATAGGGGTGTATAAGAATACTCAAAACAGAAAACAAAACATTCAGAATAGTCAAAATTGAAAACTGTGCATTGAACCGACCCTTTCTGCAAGGCTATGGCTGTCAGTTGCTTGACCCCTTCTTGCCCTCACATGGATGAAATCTTGCTTTGGTGGTGGAGGATTTTGATCAACAGCCTTACTAGCATTTCTTGAATCAGCTTCAGCATCTTTTCTGAAACTGCCATTCTCATCACTGGATTTATTTGCCTTGAAACGCTTTGCTTCTGCATCAGTCTGCACATTAAGATTCCAGTGAATTGGCGGTTAGGACAGACGGGAGAAAGAACAATTGAGCACTTGCTCTCTGCATAAGCTGTACTGTGGGGCATTTTTCTTTATTATAGAATATAACAAAAATATTGTAAACCACCTTCTGGCCTACCAAGTCAAACAACTATTTAAACTGTCAATCGGTACATAACCAGTCAATATAAGGGGCACAAAAATGGCACCACCAAAATCAAAGATCACATATGACAATAATGATAGCTTGAAGACTATCACCAATATGATGCCTGCTAAAATATCACAGTAGGTTACTAAATGCAAGTAGAAGATGCAAAACACTCTGGACCATTAGGTTGTTGGCTCAGTACTTTAGTAGTTTTTGCTGGAGAAAATTGATTGGGTTTAATTGTTTGTCCATCAACCACCTTTAACCAGCAAGTACAGACCAAAAAAGTATTGCACTAAAATTGTAGGTACCGGAAACAGAGAACTCTAAAACAAATAGTCATACCAGCTGTCACCCAAAAACTCGGTCATGGTATATAATTCAACATGCATACAGTTTATGTAAACAAAAAGTAACACTGGGGAAAGGTTAAAAAACAGTGGATGGTTTTATTTTCTAAGCTACTAATACAGCAAGCAGATAACTGGGGTACCAATGACTATTACAGATTTAAAACTGGCAGCAAGATTTCAACAGTAGAATAGTGCTGACTGTAGGCTGTAGCTACATAAAGAGCATGTAGGAGTAGGACAGTAGAAGTTCTATGGCATATGCACATCTACTGCTGGTTCAATAACTTGTCCCCTTGCAACTAGGGATTATAAAGATTGGCAGACTTTGTGCGAGGATAAACTAGTCTTGTTAACTTGATACTGAGCAGAGCAATCATACGCTGTCAACATCAGTGAGCCAAGCCTGACATGCATTAGCAGTTTAGCGCCGATATGGACCAATCTAGAGTACGTACACACATCACTGTTCAGTACCAAGTTATGACACCTACTTATTATATACATCCTTTCAGTTGACAGAAGTTGAGTTGTGAAAGCCACTACAGGATGTCTTTGTCAAAAGCACTCACTCTGTTTCTTTATACTCCGCATGTAAGATTTTCCTGAAGTTAAACTTCGTAAAGTTTCATCCACAAAAAAATAATCTTCATAAAGTTTGACCAAATTTATATTAAAAACTATCAACATCTACGATACTAAAGGTCTACAATATGAAAATTAATTCCATGATACTGTGAGTGTTGATATTTTTTTTCCTATAATTTTGGTCAAACTTTGCAAAGTTTCACTTAAGACAAAACTTATATACAGAGTAAAAAAACGGAGGGAGTAGAATCCAGGCCAACGCCGTGGATATAATAAAACTGTGACGAGCTAAAAATAGGAAAACTAGCACTGTAATCAACAGTGTGTTATTACTCTAATAATGATGAAAGGTAGCTACAGAGTAATGGTGCGTTTCGTACATCTGGAAGTGAGTCTTATCTAAACTCAAACTTAAACACCACTTATGGTTCCTACTCAAAGGCATTTGGTAATTAGGGGAATCTATAATGTTAACCTTCCGGTACTTCTATAGAATGTTGTGGATTTTTTTGTGCGGCCCTATATAAACTAAATTATGAACCAGCACCCAAGTCTAGATGCATACAGGCATCGTCACACGGCAAATGCTAGCTGCATATATCGAACTAAACTAAAGTACCAAACCAATCCAAGCTAACCAAAACGGTCATGCTACTGACTTAGAAGAACCACGACTACGCCGAATCGAACACATTAACAGATCACCGACGCCGCCAAGCTGACCAGTGTCTGAAGCGGCCACTCTCAGAGCTCACTTCCAGCAAGTAGTAGTGTAACAATTCGTGAGCCTCCGAATTCCACTCCCATTAGCCCAAACTCCGCCCCCGCCACACGGATCACGACGAACGCCGAGGAAAGACCTACCAAATCCTGGCCGCCGCCGCCGGAGGTGGAGACGGGCCTGGCGGAGGCCGAGTCGTCCTCGGAGGCGGGAGGCTCCCGCTGCCTCCTCCGCGGGCGGCTGCCGCTGCTCTGGCCCGTGACGGCGGAGGACGCCTCCCCCGCCGCGCGCCCGCCGGCCGCGCCGGCGCGGTGCGGCGGGCGCCAGGGCTCGGCCTTGAGCTGCGGGGCCGGGTCCATCGCGGGCGAGCGGCGAAGCGAAGCGCCCCTTCGCGCGGCGGCGCGGCGGAGCCCTAGGGTTTGGCGGGGGGCGCGTCCGCGGGCGGGGGGCGACCAGATCGGGTGGGGAGGCCGAGGCTGGGGGAGCTCGCCGCGGCCACTGACCCACTGTGCACTTGCGCAGGGTGGGGGGAGAGGGAGGTCAGAGAAGACTGGAAGAGAAAGAAATTAATAAATGCTCGGGATTTGGCCACGCGGTGATTGGCGGGCGTGCGTGGGTCTGGATCTACTCTACTCCACGCGATCGAATCTGCTCCATCGGTGTGGGTCTGGACGTGCGGGTCGGCCCGGCCCGGCCCGTCCGGCCCGTCTTGGAGCATGTTGGTGCGCCGCGAGCTGTCTTCAGCCTGGCGAACCGACGCGGGTCGCCGTCACGTGTCCGGTGTGCCCGTGGAAGCCGGTCTAGGAGGTAGGGACTATAGGCCTCCGTACCGGGTAGGCATCTTCTTCTCTTTCAAATAATAAAGTTTCTCTGCCTCGTTTTTCTTTTTCTTTCTTGCCTGAAGCATCAGATCTATGGTATAAGGTTTACCCCGAGAAATACAAAGCATCTCAAACATAATAAATATTACTTCTCCATTCCATAATGTAGTAGTAAGTTCGCGCTTTTCGAGATCTAAATTTGACCATACGTTTAACCAATGAGACCGACTACGGCGGGAGCAAAAATTATACCACTGAGTTCATATTCGATATTGTGGAGTGGAGGGAGTATGTCAAGATTCTGAGACCACCGAACGAACACCGATGCGCCAGAACAGGCCGTCGACGCATCGCTGTTCGGCCTTGTCGATGACACTTTTATCTTGTGTATACCTTATCTCGTCTTATGAAGATGGTTGTCATCAAGTGCACAACCCCTACTCCTAATACATTTATCCCGATTAACTTCAATGAGGTCTTCATTATCATCATCCTCGACTAAGTGAATGTTGTAGCAGTTGGCGCCCTCAAGGGGTTGAGAAAGAAAAGCCGCGAAGAAGATGGGTGCGAGATCATCCTAGCTTGTGGAGCACACAGATGATTCCGTAGTATCCATGCAATCTTGTCGGCGAGGGGTGATGGAAGTTCCTCAAGGTGGTCATCATCTAGAAAGTTTGTCATCACACTATTGTCAAGCGGGAACTCGAAATAGTCAAGTTTGAACGCTAAAGGATGGCTATGTCGTAAGGTTCACGCTGCTCACGCGAGAGGACAAATGCGTGGCAAAAAGGGAAAGTTCACGATGTAACCAGCAGACTTTGAACATTGAACAAGCCCTAAAAATTTGAATCCCATCGACATATCATTTTTTTTTTTGAAATTTTAGAGTTCTTCCATATTTCGGTATATTGAAACATTCCTAAACACATCAAAACTATGAAAATCGAGAAATTTCACCGAAATTTTGAACCCATCCATCAAACAACACATACCGCACAAAGGGTCAAATGTGTGGCAATGAGGGAAATTCATGACGCAATCAATCAACATTTAACAAGCCCTAAATTTTTGAACCTCGCCGACATATCCAACCTTTTGAAATTCCAGAAGTTCTTCTGAATTTCAATATATCTAAATCCACCGAAATTCTTTGAAATTAGATCTAAATTTTTGTTTAAAATTATGCTGAATCAAACACGAAACTTGGAGATTACAAGTGTTTCTGAACCCATCAAAACTACAAAAAACAGGGAAACTTCACCGAAACTCTGTTGAATGCGCAAAAAAGGTCAAATTTGACAGGACCTCATAACTCAAATGTTAGACTATGGTGTATATTTCGCTGTCAAAAATGATAGTTGGCCATAAAAACTTTTAGTAAAATACCGTCTACCGCGTCATAGTCTTATTTTTCTACAATAAAGCGCGTCACATGTATGACATGTGTGCTGTCCATTCTAGATGTGTTTGATGCTACAGCCATCCATACGCGCCAACATCACAAGCTTCGTTGACCCCCAGTTTCATACAATTACGCACCAATCACACTCCACACAAGCTTTCCCAGTAATTTAATAGCCAAACTTGTGGTAATCTGACTGTATTTGCAGGAGTAGAAAAGAAGATAAATACTGTAGATATAGATAGTTAAATCAATCATCGACGGTACGGGGAAGGCACGCGGCTGCTGAGCCCGACGAGGCAGCTAAGCCTAAGCTAATCAATCCATCCCTCGCTTAACCCTGAAGAAACCCCCAGAAAAGTTGAACCAACGAGCGACCCACCAGAAGGGGTCTCCACGCGGCGGGCGGAAGCATTTGGAGGACCGTTCCGCAAAACGCCCACCTACCAAATTTGATTTCCCTTTTTCTTTTACCACCCCCACCACCCCCATTGCCCCTTGCCCCTCCTCCCACTCCACCAAAGCGAAACCGACCTTTCCCCCTTCCCATCCCACCTCCCCTCCCGCAGCAGCCTCGCCGAGATCCAATCCGGCAGCCCCCCTCCCCCACCGGCGGCGTGCTCGAGCGGAGAGGCGGCGAAGCGAGCGGGAGGAGCCATGGGGCAGCAGTCGCTCATCTACGCGTTCGTGGCCCGCGGCACGGTGGTGCTGGCCGAGTACACCGAGTTCACCGGCAACTTCACCACCATCGCCTCCCAGTGCCTCGTCAAGCTCCCCGCCAGCAACAACAAGTTCACCTACAACTGCGACGGCCACACCTTCAACTACCTCGTCGAGGACGGCTTCAGTGAGTCGCCCGCCTCCCCTCCCCTCCCCTCCGCCCGCCCGATCCTTGCTTCCCTCCGCCCGGTTCGTCGCGGGCGTGATCTGATCCGCGTGGATCTGGCGCCGCGCGCGCTCGATTTGGGCTCGCCGCGCGTAGATCTCGCGGATTTGCTGGATTTGCGGCGGGTTCGTTTGGATTACTGCTGGCGATCGGCTTGTTGCTGCGCGAACTTCGTGCGGGAGGTTGTTGCTCCCGTGGCTTGGTTCTAGGCTTCTAGTTTAGTTGGTCGCACGCTGGGTATCGGCCAGTTCGAGTTCGGTAATACTTGGTCAATATCGTGCTATGCAGTCAATATATCGTGGTTGCTCGTCTTATCCCACGCCTATGGGGCAGTGGCTGTAACAGCTGCAATAGCCGACATCAGCAGTAAAATAATCCAGTACATAGTGCCGGCTCTGGATATCTGTGTTATTTATAGTAGATGACAGACTGTTAGTTGCTGGCTTGCTAGGCATGTGTATCGAATGCCAGCACATATTTATGCTAATTTGGCAGTTAATTTGTTGCTTACATGCTGTGATATCTATTTATAGTACAAGGGTAGATGGTTCATTGCTGGCTTGCTAGACCTGTGTAGCAAATGGCAGCGTATATTTACGCATGGTATAGGTTTCCGGATAAGCAATGCCCCTTAATCTATTTTCATACCCTTGATCTTTTTGAAGAGTATAAGTAGATAGGGAATTGGTTAGTAGATGTTTTCACCAGTGATAAATTAAATCAACCTACATAAGTGCTTAGTATGTTTCAGCCTTCTATGACAGCTGATCACATTACCATGGGTCATCTTAAGTTTGTATAAGCATTTCATGGATAATATTTCTACAACCGCAAAAGTATTCGAGCATTGATCTGCAAGCACCATAACAATGAATATTCCCTTGCATGGTATTTTGAAAAATCAATTCAAATAGATGCTCTTTGATTGGACTGTAGATTGGATGCACTTGTTAGTTAAGTGTAGCCTTTGGCACTTTGCAACAACACTGGTCGTTTGCTTTTGTCGCACATGCGCAGTGGAAGCTTTAAAAACTGTAGAGATTTGGATTGATGTTGGAACTATAATGCTCTCTCAATCCATATGTAGTTGTCACATTTGGCTTCTGCTTATGAATGTTGAACTGTAGCATTTTACTGAACACAGAAGCAATTTTTGTAAAGTATATAATATCTGTAGAGTACATCTCATTACCGTTCTAGCAATACCATTCTTATATTAGATGATTGTGTTCAAATTTAACTTTGTTCAAACCTTCATTAGTTAAAGTCAAACGTCACAACTGATTTTGAACTAATTTTGTTATACTGCTGTCTTTTTTTTTCGTAGTGCTACTATGTGAATTTCAATGCACAATTCCTTCAAACCCCCTTTCCCAACGCATGTCGCATGGCTTATAGCAGTGACAATAGTGTTGGAAAAATTGATCAAGGAACTACTGTTCAAATATATTAAGCAACTGATTTTTTGCTGACATGGCACTTCTCTGAAAACGAAGATAATGCTTGTTTCTTTCCTTGGTTGAATTATAACTCCAGAACACTATATGCATTTGTTGGCGTTCCTAACTTTGAAGTGAAAAAACTACGATGCTGACATCATGCTTTCTTCTGCAGCATACTGTGTGGTTGCCGTTGAATCAGTGGGGCAACAGATGCCAATTGCTTTCTTGGTTCGGGTTAAGGATGATTTCAGCAAGAGATATGCTGGCGGGAAAGCTGCTACTGCTGCACCAAGCAGCCTCAACAGAGAGTTTGGGTACGTGTGTATTTTTGCCAGTGTGGGTCTATTTAAAATATATGGCCTTATTTTTGCTAATTTTGTGTGTGAACATTTACTGTTTGTAGATCAAAACTCAAAGAGCACATGCAGTACTGTGTGGACCACCCTGAAGAGATAAACAAGCTTGCTAAAGTGCAAGCACAAGTTTCAGAAGTGAAAAACGTGATGATGGAAAACATTGAGAAGGTACATCTCTGTACTTTGCAGATACACCGAAGGTATAATTTGGAGGAA